>NC_043973.1:28753439-29053439 GCF_902148855.1 Sphaeramia orbicularis
TATTTACATTATGACCTGTACCATTATTGGAGCACTATCTGCAAAATACCAAACACTTATTAAAAAAATAAAATAGAGGAGCAGGGAAGTTTGGGCAATGTTGTCATCCACTTATTTAGTTGTGAGAACTGTAATATTCTTCTGAAAAGGGACAAAGATCATTCATGATATAAGATAATCATCAGATCACCCACCTCTAACTTTGACCTAATTTGTTTCTATAACTAGAAGATTACCCTGTGGAGTGCATCAAGTGTGAAGAGAGAAGGGATACGTGACTGCAATTGGGGGGGGGGGGGGGGGGGGGGGGGGGGCAGAAAACTCACCTGACACAGTAGAGGAAATGGCTGTGGTAGTCAGCATAAACATAGAACTCATCTCCTATGGTGTGGTCCAATACCTCATGGCTATTCTGGAAATAGTTGAGGACACTCAAGATGGTACAGTTGTTATTGTATGGGGCCAACGGAGTCAAACAAACGTCCTGCAGACGGACATCTTGGCCCTCGTATTTGGCTGTAATGTTCTCAATGGCAAGCTGCAGATCCAAAACCTGGATGTTTAAAAGAACACATGAAAGGGGAAGCAAGTAGCCACAGCTTTAGATGAGCAGCTGTATTCCACGTGCAGGTGTTGTGTCTCCCATGAAAAGAATAAGATTTCTTTACAAAACACATACAAAGACAGACTAATACTGATTATGGATTTGTCTAACCCACCTGGTGTAAGATATCTTTCCTCAGAATAGCTTCAAATGGAACATCTGAGCCTCCAAAGTAAGGAGAGTAGATGAATGTGTCAATGATTGGAGTGGTTATAATCAGCTGTGTGGTCCTAAAGAAGGGTCCAAAGTGGCTGTCAAAGTAATTTTTCTCTTGGCGAGCCTGGCTGTCGGGAGACGACCACAGCTCGACGGGGTCAGTGGTGATGCGCATGTATATGAGGCCGCTGGAGGAGGCCGTCACCACTATGAAGCTGCCCAGTATGACCAGAAAGGGATGCCGTACACAAAATGAACCCCAGGAACTAAACAGGATCCGCAGGATATTCTCAAAGCGTTCGCCCAGTGTCTCACCACAGGATGCATTAACTAAGAAGAGAGAGAGAGAGAGAGTCAGAGAGAGTTTGGGTGATGGAGACGCCAATCACACACCTACTGCATGCAATAGAATTACAGTTAACAGGCAATGTATCTGTAATATGATAGGGTTTTTGTAGATTTCAATAAATTACATCTAAGACTTTTAATGTGCAATGAATGGAATTTAATATCTAATTCATGTCGGTGCTTCCAAAGAAAGAAGAAAGGATATGAAACACATTCAGAGTCTAATTTTAGTAATGCTTCTGTAAGTACATAACTGTATTGGGTGATGGCAGGTGTTTGCTGCTGGGTTTTTTTTTTGTTCCAGATTCTCATGTGACTCTAATGCCTTTAAATACAAGTTTCTAATTCATGGGTCTACTTGAATAATGTGTAGTGGGTTTGTTGAATGTATTTATTTTCAGCAGGATTCTACCACGTAACGAAACAGCAAATGTGCCGTTTTCAGCCACATTATATTGAATTAGCACATACCTGTATATGATAAAAGTAATATTAACAGCATCGCTTAAAGAAGTATCTTTTTTTTTTGGAAGAGAAAAGATACAACGCTAGCCTACTGACCACATTTTAACAAACTAGCAATGTGTGCGCCAATAAATTCTGACTGGTCACTCACTGGTTCTATGATGGCTTCAATTATGCGATCATACATGCAACTTTATTAACGTCATATTAACTTCATAATCCAATAAATTCTTAAGATATGTCATGATATGTAAGATCTACAGCCAAGAAAATGCTGGCATTGAGATGGCAGCCGCCTCATACTTTATCATGGCAACAATGGATCAACTATTTTCTAGATATAGTTATGATGGACAAGTCAGTTGCCCAGATACATGCAGCCAGTTGAAAAACCTTTAGTATGTGGGATGCCGTTTACATTATGGTTAAAAAAAGAGTGCAACATAATTGTCTATGACTATCCTGATCACCCATCTATTTATATCTGTAAATTATATTCATTTTCATCTATATATGTGTATTTGTTTTTATTAGTGGTTTTCGCATTTTGAGATCCTAGTTGGGTTGCCATGGGGGTCATCATCATCGGTTCGGGGGGGGGGGGGGGGGGGGGGGGGGGGGTTATACTTTGTGTATCACAAAATCTTGTATCATAAAATGAGAGTTTCTTTCTTTTTTTGTGTATTGTACTTTTGGAGATGCACAATGAAAATGAATTTTAAAAGTTGATCAAAAAAAAGATGTCAAAAGATTTAGATAACTGCATTTTGGATTTCTTAAAAGGATCTAAAGAAACCCTGTCAGAGTGAAGTAACTGTAAAACTGGACTTTTAAAGCAGCATTATGATACCTTGGTCAGGATTATCACTGTTCAGAGACAGTGGGTTATTGCTGTCCAGTATGGGTCCGTACTCCGACATGATTGTCCTTTTCCTACAACCAAAACGAATCACACAAACCAGTTAATTATTAATCTTCAAACCTAACAAGAAGCCAGAAATTTTTCCAATGTGTGAGTTTCTGCACGTAAAACATTTGGATTCCAGTAGAATTAGTCGCAGGAGCTTTATACCTGTAACACCAAGCTGCCACCACGGCTCCAGTAAAGAAAAGGAGGAAGATCATGTACGAGATCCACATGATGACACTCATGGCATCCATATCAAGGATGGTCCAGGGAGGTGGAAGCGGGGGAGGAACTGGTTTGGGGCCACAGGCTTGTGAGCAGTCCTGACAGGAGCATGGGCCTGACCCATCCTCCAAACCCTCAGTGCAGTTGTAAGTCCTGTTGTTCATGGGTGTGAAACCAGACACTGGAACATCTAGAGCAAAAACGAACCAGGAAACACACCGCGTTAAAATAATCACCCAAAAAAAGATGCAGATTAATCAGGTGGATATTAAAATAACTTACCTGAGAATATTGGGATGATAGGGAAAGGAGTCTGTTGATTGTCAGTGTTAAACATGAACTGAATCCAGTTGGTTGCATTGCACTCTTTTGCATCCTTCCCACATAGCAGTGATAAGGCCTTTACGTTGCTCGATGGTGCCTGGACATCCTTACAGGCATTGTACATGGCTGAAAAACAACCATTTATTTACAGTTATTGTTTAATACAGTGTGGTTAAACTATCCATTCCCTGTTTGTTGACCACAGGTTACCCACAGAATTACCCAACTCAGTGCATGACTTTATGCTCAAGTAGA
The DNA here is from genome assembly GCF_902148855.1 of Sphaeramia orbicularis. Lineage (NCBI taxonomy): Eukaryota > Metazoa > Chordata > Actinopteri > Kurtiformes > Apogonidae > Sphaeramia > Sphaeramia orbicularis. The sequence continues at coordinate 28,756,724 of NC_043973.1, forward strand.
GGGAAGTCATGTAGTTTATTCAGCAAATTTGACTTTACAAATAGACACGCTCTTCAAACTTGTCAGGTAGTAAGTACTTTAAATATGTCCTTCCACCAAATACTTTATTTACTGAAGTAGCACACATGTAGTCTATATGTTAAGTGTCCCTATAGTCTGGATTACGTCAGACAAACAAAAAGAGCTTTTAACATTTGCAGAACAACATAAAACTGCAAAACATTTACTTTTGCTCAGTATTACGTAAAAGCAAACCGGCTCCTCGGCAGCATCTAGAGTGGGATGACATCATCAACCCACTGACCTGCAAAGACGCATGTTGGCCTAAATGAAGAAGTGAATTTGTCACATTTCCTCTAATTTGTCAGGTCTGATGTATATTTATAATTTGCATACACACACAGCTAAATTTGTCACCTTTGTCCGAGTGGTCACACACTGACAGATGTTTGCACGTGAGGTTTTTTGTACATTTTCAAAAGAAATCTGTGGTCTGTTCAGGGCTGTCGTATAAGGACGGTAACTTTGGTAACTCCTGCTGTTCACGATTTTATTCCTGTTCAACTCATTATGTAACAGCCTAGTCTAGGGTTCACACTTATTCTGTTTGCACATTTAAAAGCTATGATCCGTTGCTCTGTTATCCAAAGGTAACACCAGGTTACAGTTGCTCACCGTTAGCAAATGACTTTCCGATGTAGTACTGAACCTCCACCACACTGGTCCCATTGAACTTAGTGGCATTCATGAACTGACTCTGGTTGGGACTGCATGTAAGCTCACAGAACAGGTTCATGAGATTGAAGAAACAAGCGGGACACCTGCAGACAGAAGTAATAAAGACACAAGGATCATTATGTACTTGGCAGAATAATAAAACAAGTTAAAATGTAGGTGCGTAAAGCAGTTTTGTGCAAAATGACCCAGCAATAAGTAAAGCAGTAGAGTCAAAGGTATGTGTAAAGGTGAAAAAAACATGCCAGCCTTGTCAAGTCAGTCATTTTCTATCCAATTATTTGCAAGATGCAAAGCCTATACTTGTCAGAGTTGCACTGCAGTATATAACACTAGCGCAGCATATGTACTGCGCATTTTCAACTGGCAGATAGCATGTCATTTATGTTGAAATTTTTAAGACAAAGACACACAATGTCTGTTTTTGTTTTACAATCCAAGTGCATACCGAGACAGAAACTGAAGGGGTAGCTGGAGACTTCCTTTGAGAGTGCGCAACTGCTCAATGTTACAGCAGATGTCTCGACTTCCATAGTCAAATCCAGGGCAAAGCTCCTGCATGTCAACACAAAACGGATCATGTCATTATTTATCTTCATAATTCAGGGTTGACTGTCTCTACAGAGAAAAAAAAAGTGAGAGATCCCTACCGCTAGAAGGTCATAACCCTCAGAGGGTAGTGGGATGGGAGGACCAGTGTAGTTGCAGTTGTACTTTTTCCCAGACACCTTGGACTCCCCACATTCACCGTACCATACACAATGGTCGGCCTCAACCTGGTTGTAAGACAGCAGAGGGACAATGATCATTTCAGTTATGTTCTCACAATGTTTTAACAAAACTCTATATAAAATATCGTCTGTCTTTCACCAAAGAGCAAAGTTGTAGCTGTTTGTCTTTATCTGTAAGTGGCTTGAAAAGGCTTTGATAGACTGCAATAACATGGTTATGTATGCTATATCAACTGTCTACAGTATTTATCTGTGAGGAGGAGTTGAAGTTCTTGCGTGTAAATCAAAATGAGTAGCCCAAATGCAGTTCCTCCAAACGCTAATGAGGACTCTGTGACAAAATCTGACTGTCTTCAAAGGTCAAAAGAAAATCTAGTTTGTTTTGAGTGTTTATATTTCCACAAGTTAAATATCTGGTTATTTTTTCCATTTCCTTGTTTTTTTGTTTTTAATTTTCTTGGGCTTTGCATGCCAAAAGAAATTCAAATTTCACTTCTGCAAAAATGCCTCCTTCTAATGCAGCATTCAAAGTGATAAAATGCAGACAGAGTCCTCAGTTTAGTCACATCAAACATTGTTATCATGACTAAACCTTCATTCCATGCTACAAAAAGGCCAGAAAAGGAAAGATCATGGTCAGACTTCTATGGCAACGGCCAACACAGTGACAGTTACTGTTTACAGTTAGATTTGAGGAACTCAAACTTTTTTTTTTATATCTGCAATACTTTATGGAGTGTAGAATATTAAACAGACTTTAATGCTTTTTATAGTTTCCAACATCAAGTTTTTCATTAAATGTCTATTCAGCATAAGAGAGCTCACATGTTCTCTGCTGGAGAGCTAAGGGAAGTTAATTCACTTACTCCACAAACTGTTTTATGAGTTCTTCCAGTGTTCAACTCTGCCCTACTTTTTTCTAGAGGGATTCAACTTTAAGGGCAGCAGAAAATATAAAAAAGTCCAAAATTGGAGTCGTATACTACTATAAATGAGGGGGTCGTAAATGGCAAATAACTACAATGCCCTCTATCAGCTTTGGTCCATTGTAAACTTAGTGGGAAGTTCTGGGAACATGTTATAGTACCTTAAACTTTGCACATATACTTAGTGGTCAAATCCAAAGTGCTTATCTATTACTTCCACAACTAAATGCACCATTGTTTTATTTTAACTCTCACTGTATCCATTTCATGCTGATATCTTATCAGTGAATGGTAAACACTGATCAGATTCAGATTCTGTTGTTTTTTTTTTCTTTTTCTTTTTTCATCGTTTCTGAGAATGAAGTCCAAACCTTTGCAGTGGACTGACCTAATTTTCTTCTGACAGTGTGTGCAAATAAAATGGTCGAAGGAGCTGAAAGATCCCTGATGGCATGTTAGCATTAGCGTTATCTAATTAACCCTTTCATGCACTGTCCACTCCAGTGGACAGTTCTTCTCTAGCTGTTCTCTTGTATATTAATGGGTTTTGTTGTTTTAGTTCCATATCAGCCAACACAGTAGACGCTTATGCACCATTCCATACACTGTAATTCAGACCATTACTGTAACTTTACTGTTCTTGATAAACCTGATCTGCAGTGACATGTTTGAGTGTAAATCAATTGTTATTTGTTAGACAAGGTTTTTTTTTTTGCATATTATCTTCATGAAGTGAGTAATTACTAGCATTAGAATATGTTAAAATGTGAGAAGACATCAGATTAGCAGCATTAAAAATGATTTTATTTCATTGTTTTCATATCACTTTCTGATATTGGGTTTTAAACACATGTTTCTTTACTTCAAAAATTAAATGCATGGATGTTTTTGTAACTCCATAGGAAAAAAAAAAACTCGATCGCATTGTTTTTTTTCATGGCTAAACACTGAAGAAAAAAATCTTGACTAAGGTTCTCATAATTCGTGCATGAAAGAGTTAAAAGGTTACAAATAGATGGGACAGAGACTATGGTTCACTTTTGTGATGTTGGTGGACAAAGATGTATCTAAAATATTACATATTTAGCATTATATTTTAGTTAATCTGAAACTTTTAAGTACTAAATCGAATTGCAGCAAGGCATCATTTAAGGCTGTACTTCTGTTACAGATCTTTAATTTTGCGTATCTTATTGTATTTTGTGTGTTTGTTGTATTCTTCGTTATTAATGCCTATATTAGCTGTTATCAATTGACACAGTCGTTCTATTGGCTTGTAAAGATTTTATAACCAATGGACAGTTTTAGTTGACTGAAATAAAATCGCTGCTCTGATCTTTCAGGACATGACACAGACACACAGTCTCTCTGACGATGATAAAGTGCACAGTTTCTGTCAAATATCAAAGCTATTTTCGCTAACGACACGAAGCCGAAGCCCTTCTAACTAACATTAGCTTCTATGTCGAAGCCACGACTGAACCAAGTACTGACTAAAGACATTATTTACGCTGAATGAACTACACATAACATTAGCAGCGTTTAGACAAGAGCTGACACGAAGTAAATGATAGTTTCGTTAGCCAACACTTCAAATAAACACCACACTAGCACCAACAAACCGAGCTGAGTCATGACTTTGTCACGAGAACAGTGACGTGAAGTTAAACTTACCCATCGATAATGTCCCTCTTGCAGAAGAATAATGAATAAAAACACGTACAAACTGCCTCTTTTTGGTAAGAGTCCCATCTCTGTTACTGAAAAGATCGAATCAAAGTGACTGGGCAGGTAAAGTTTCGCATATCTTGTTGTTATCTTCTTCTTCCTCTATTTATTTGCTGTGGGCGGTGACTAACCTTGTCGTCGCTGCTGCCGCCAAGCGACGCTACTGACGCATTACACCCATACGCCAACTGGACTGGTTAGTGCAGGTTAGTTCACTTCCATATTCAGCTACATTTGATCAGAAAAATAATAACATAATAACCTATAAATAATGACTACACCAAATTTTTGTCTTTGTTTTAGTGTAAAAAAAACAACAACATTAAATTATGAAAATACTTACTTTTATAAACTATCAAAAAAAAAAAAAAAGAAAAAAGAAAAAACTGAAATTTAAATTAAAAACTGTAAGAAAATTTATTGCAATTTTAACAACATTATTCCTCAATTTATCATTTTGACATGTGCATTATGGATCAGATCTACAGGGTGTGCCATAAGTCTCCATACATAGGAGACATAATACATATGGTTCTAACATGTATTTCTTAATATTTCTTCTTTATAGTTCTTCAGCAGTGGAGGACACGCATTGAAATGTGTTCCTGACAAAATGGCAGTCATATAGAGCATATTATATAAATAAAAATGGTTTATGTCAAGAAACGTTTATTTTTCCAAGTATGGAGACTTATGGGACACCCTGTACAAAGACACTAAACACTGAGGAACAGGCAAAAAACTGTTCAAATTGTGCTGAATTTTCTTTAGACATTTCAGGTTGTTCATATTTGTTCAGGTTATTCACATTTTATTGTTACAGGATAGTTTGTACATGTAAATATTTTCCTAATTTAATGTTATTTTTTGCACTAAAACAAAGGAAAAAAAATGTAAGTTGTTAATTCTAGATTTATTTATTTTTTTTAGCTTAATTCAAGATTTTTTTTTACTTGAAGATTTTTTTTGGCTTAATTGAAGATTTTTTTTTCCTTAATTGAAATTTTTTTTTTTTTTTTTTTTTGGCTTAATTCAAGATTTTTTTGACTAAATTTGAGATTTTTTGGGCTTAATTGAAGATTTTTTTTTTACTTAATTGATTTTTTTTGTATGTGTGTATTTGAAGATTTTTTTTTTTACTTAATTGAAAATTTATTTATTTATTTATTTATTTTTGCTTAATTCAAGATTTTTTCCTCAATTCAAGCTAAATTTTTTTTTGCTCAATTCAATTCAAGACTGTGGAATTTTTGCACTTGGCAAAAACATCCCAAGGGCCGAACTGGACCCTTTGGCGGGCCGCATTTGGCCCCCGGGCCGCATGTTTGACACCCCTGGGTTAGAGTAAACCTGTGGGTTATGAGCAGGGTTTGACCCTCAAAAAGACCTGACCAGCCACTGGCAACCAAAAACATCAACATGTTTAACTACTAAGCATATGAATACATTTACATAATTCAGATAAATGCTTTTTCTCAGCCCTCTAGGACACAAATGTGTGTTTTAAGGTGATGTTCAGAGGCTCCTTAATGAACATGCCATCCTCTGGAACACTGATTCACCAGTAAAACCAGTTTAGTTTGACAAATGTCAGTGGTTGCAGATGCTTGTTTTTTTTTTTTTTTTTTTTTTCTTTCTTTCTTTCAGGTAATTATTCATTTTGCAGAGAAGGTCACTTTTTCTCCCTGTTTTGATGTCATGACCTTTGAACTTACTCTGAGCTCTTATTGACATCCACATAATCAATAAATTAAATATAGGAAAATACCTGATTTTCACTGAAACATGCAAAATGCAGAGAATAACGTTACAGGAGATCAATTAGGAAAGGTTAAAAGCAAAGAAAAATTCATTTCATAGTTACCACAAATATGGTGCTAAGACTCTAAGGGTTAATGTCTGACTATGAAACAACATAACCAATGTCTTTGAAACAAAAAAAAAAAAAAATCTGACCTCGCAATATACAAAAAAAAAGGTGAGCTACTAGATTTATTTCCATTATTGTCCTATTTTGAAGGTGCATAGACCGTGCTCTGTCATACATTTTGAGGTACCTGAAAAGCCAGCATTTTTAAAAATGTGTATATATTTTATTTTGCAGTTTTCATTTATGTTAAAACACAAAAACACAAAAACAAAGGCTCAGATGTGTGTAACTAATTAATGAATTACTAGCCAGTCCTTAAACAAACAGAGGCAGAGGACAGTCATACAGATATAATCCTTAGTCCAAACACTTAAAACAGTGTACACAGAACATGTCCTCAAAGACCTGAGCTTTTCCATCTGTATCAATGAAAACATATTGACCCACATTTGAAAGGAATGAGGATTTGGAGACTTCTGTCCTTTTAATATCAGCCTCGTAGTGATTATCATTCCAAGTTCCAGTGGACGCTGTAGTGTTGCAGGTATATTCCCGACAGTCTGAGAACAGCCAAAAATAGGAAGTCCTAGTTCATTCATTCATTTGTTTGTTTATTTCGAGCATTTATAGAATACAAGCAAATTCAAACCCCCCCCCCCAAAAAATCATTCATTTATACTCGAAAAGGAGTGGGAAGAAGAAAAACTTATTTAATCCCACCCCCCATTCTCATCATCAAATAACTGAACATAATAACGTTTTAAATATTCACTCCTGTCCTTCGACTTCAAGCCAGAACAATGAACAAAATAGAACAAAATGGGCCTATACCAAATTAGAATAAACTCATTTGACAGTATTTACATTGCATAGCCAAAATGTGTGTAAAAAAACAGAAACAAAGTACATTCCTGGTGGTGTTACCACAGGTAACAGTTAACCATCAACATACATGATAATAATTACACACCAACAATGGTAAAGACAAAAAAAAAACTGCAATACCACAAGTGGTAAAGAACAGCAATAATTACAGACCAACACTGGTAAAAAAAAACAAAAAAAACAACTACAATAGCACTAATGGTAAAGGGCAGCACATACCAGCGATGGTAAGAACAATAGCAGATGGTAACGGACAACACAGACCAACTAGATGAGGAACAATAAACACACATTAACATATAAGACAGAGTATTTATGGAGCATCAGTTTTAAGACCCTCCATCCTTATACTGGGACCAGACCATATTTTTGTATAGCAGTTTAAATCGGTGGATAATTTCTCATTGTTTGTGTTGGATGTCCAGACTGTTCCAAAGTTTCACTCCACATACAGACACACAAAAGTGTTTACGAGTGGTTCGAAATTTGGGTAATGTGAAATCTCCAAAACCTCTCAAATTAGGAGTACTCTCCCGAATTGTGAAGTTTTTTTGTATATTACTTGGTAGTAATTTGTTGAATGCTTTAAATAAAGTTATTGCTGTATAATATTTTACAAGATCATGGATTTTTAATAGTTTTGACTGAATAAACAGATTATGAGTGTGTTCTAGAAATCCAACCTTATGTATGATCCGTACTGCTCATTTCTGTAATATGACTAATGGATTTATGGTGCATTGGTAACTATTTCCCCACACTTCAATACAATATATGAAGTATGGGAGGACCAAGGAGCAGTAGAAAGTATGGAGTGCATTTTCATCAAGGTATGTTTTCACTTTATTTATGATTGAAAGGCTTTTGGAGATTTTTGTTTTTATGTGTCTGACGTGGGCTTTCCATGACAATTTACTGTCTATTATAACTCCTAAAAATTTGTTTTCATCTACATTTTCAATTTGAATTCCATCAATCATCATCTGTAGTTCTGAGCTGGTTTTAGAGTTTCCAAACATCATTGCCTTAGTCTTATTTAAATTTAATTACAATTTATTATTATCCATCCACTTTTTCAGTTTACTTAATTCCTCATTTACTGTGGTTACAAGTTCATTATGGTTCAGGCTGAAGAGGCCTTTCATAGGCCCTGGAGAACCAGTCAAATATTTAGACCAGAAACCTGTCAGTGAGGAACAGAACCAAAAGGAATGAGACAAGAAGCCTTCAAACGTTTTACACTTGTCACACACTGGGGACAATGAGGGATGAATCGTGTTCAGCCTGACTTTGGAGTAGCAGAGATGGTGGACAGTCTTAAATTGAATCAGCTGATGCCTACTGTTTATAGAACAGGAGTGAACCTTAGACAAACACTTGTCCCACATAGATTCAGTTAATTCAATGCCTATCTCTTCTTTCCAAGTATCTCTTATTTCCACATTATCTGCTTCAACACATTCATCAAACAGATATACAAATTTTAAGATGAGACGTGTGGAGGAAGAAGGGCTTTATCAGCACATCATAGATCTCATGGTCCATAGGAAGATTTTTGTAACTTGGGATTTTTGATACAATGTAATGTCTGACCTGTAAATACTGAGAGTTGGACAGATTCTATTGAGTCTTTAGTTGACTGAATGATGCAAATTCACCATCAAAAAGACATCATTTTTAATCAGATTTCAGATTAGACCTTCATGAACACAAAAGGGGGCAAAAATGTTACCTCCAAATATACTCAGACATCCATATTTAGAAGTGTGCTGCTAAAATACAGTTTTAACTACACAATTCTTACCTGTAGCATAAACTAGATAGCATAAATAAATGACACCGTACATTTTTACTACACAACTGAATTTATTTTAAGCTTTTTGTCTCCGCCAGGGAGGTTATGTGTTTGTCGGCATTGGTTTGTCTGTATGTGTGTGTGTAAGATAACTCAAAAAGTTATGGATGGATTTGGATGACCACTGATCTGCCTTGGTGGAGGTCTGCGCTCTACGAGTGCTTTTCTAGAAAAGACAGCACCCCCCCCCCCCCCGATCACCACCAAAATTTAATCATTTGTTCCTTGTGCCAGTATCAACATTTCCTGAAATTTTCATCCAAATCCGGGGCACTGATCTGCCTTGGCGGAGGTCTGCGCCCTCCGAGTGCTTCTAGTTTATTAGTCAGTTTTTTTTTTTTTTGTTTTTTTTTATCAATTAATAGAAATTTCAGGCGACCCCATTTGAATTCCATGCAACCCCACAGTTGAAAAATACTAGGTTATGCAATCCAGTACTAACTCCTGTGTGTTTCATGTGACTAAAGCAGACAGAAAAGAAAACATGCAATGTCTAAAAGCACTGTTTTTGTCAGTACAATGACATAGATATTGATGGAAGAACTGAAATGATTTTGGTTATTATCAAGAAAACATGGAAAATGGATAGATATCAGCTCTGCATGAAACTACTATGAGCTATTTTTGTCATTATCATTATATTTGTCCAAGCAAATGTACCTTTAGTCATAGCAGGCATTAAAACGAACAAGAAATTGAAGAAAACAAGAGTGGTCTAATATTTTTTTCCCAAGACTCCATAACTTGAAAACATTCAACCCAGTTTGTACTTTTTGTGTGGCCTAAATGTGATGAAATGGTGTATTTTTGTCAATGAAATGAAGCTGACACAAAAAACAAAGGTTAAAACCTTAGATAAAGTGTCTTCAGATGTACATGGTGGTAAGAAATGTAGTATTACTTCTTTAGCAGAAAGATTCTGAGTCTGGTTTTGAATAATAAGATTAAGGCAATGTTTTTGATCCTTGAGTGTTTGATATTCCATAATGTGGAAACTTTGAATTTGATATTAAATTGACTTGTACCAGAATTGACTGTGAATGTCAGTTGACTGCCTCCTAGTGTATGAATATATATTAGAATTAAACAAGAACCCGTTATAGAATATTATTACCTCCGCCAAGGAGGTTATGTTGTCTGTCTGTCTGTCTGTCTGTCTGTCTGTCCATGTGCAAGATAACTCAAAAAGTTATGGATGAATTTGGATGAAAATTTCAGGAAATGTTGATACTGACAAAAGGAACAAATGATTAAATTTTGGTGGTGAACAGGGTAGGGGGGGGGCACTGATCTGCTTTGGCGGAGGTCTACGCTCTCTGAATGCTTTTCTAGTTCTTACTCATGTTATATTTCCGTCCTGAACAAAACATGTACAATGATGTGAACTTGATTTTGGACTCAGTTGTTGATATCGTTGCTAAAAAAGTAACTTTTTCTTCAGTATTCTGTTTCTGATATAATAAGCCTCAACTTTAATCATGAACGTTAATGAACATCCACATTATCAGCAAATTAAATGCAGGAAAATACCAGATTTTCATGGAAAAAATGCAAAATACAGACAAAAATATTATAATAAATGGTGATAAATCACTTAAGAAAGATTAAATAGAGAGAAAAATTTATTTGGGAAGTGACATAAAAGTCACACTGGGTCTTCGAGGGTTAAATAGTCATACAACCTTCCACTGACAGCCCTTGAATGACCTTGATTGACCAAAATATGTGATTATCATACTTAATTATATCACCTTTAGTTCATTTAGTTTCCTATAATTGTAATAAGGAAGCATTTTGATCAACACTTCCTGGTTCTAAATGCTCTCTATAAATAAACTTGCTTCATCAGGGTGGATGAGACTCTCATTTAGCTTTTTATCTGATGAAGATATTTAATCAAAGTGTTATTTGAAGTGCTGGGTGTGTTAAGATAACAGGACTGAATAGATGAGTGAATCATTAAGAGCAGGGGCGACAGTATGTGCTCCTCCTGTAAATGATTCTTTATTTAAGACAAAAACACACACACAAAACAAGACGGACTTCCGTAGAAAAGATTTATTCATGTTTACATTTGAATGGAATCATTACAATTTTGGAATAAGTACATTCACATATGATGATGATGATGTGGTGAAATCTGTATTGATAGTATAAATTATAGGTGACTATTTTGGGTTATATTACAGCATAATCACTGCTTTCTGTACATGTACCTGTGTAAAATCTGCAAAAATTGGCTTATAGCTTGCTACAATACCATATTCCTTTAAAACTAGGAATAATACTGTATTTGAAAAGTTAAAACTCTTGCAGGACTACAAGACTTTAAAGCTGCAAGCAGATTCATAGACGTGGCATCAACATCTTGTGAGAAACAATTTACACATTTGTTAAAAAAAAAAAAAGTCTCCCAATATAATTCTATTCGACGACAACCATCAAAAACATCTTTAGTGTCTGATGTGACAGTCATTCAGAACGTCCCCAAAACATCAGAACGGAGAAATATTTCAGTCAATCACATGGGCTTAAATATTCAACCAGCAAATATTCACTCTAGCGGAATGCAACAGGAAGTGCTGGTTATAAACAGTTTCCGATCTTTCTTTCCTTTTGGTAAAGGTTTTTTTGCCTGTTGAGTTAATGAGCTGCTCGGTTGAAACTCTTACAAAAGGGACCAAACTGTGGGAATTCATCAGTGAAAAGGTCAGAGCTTTGTGGTTTTGTAGACTAACGTGCTAAACTGATAATAAAGCTCAGAGATAAGCCATTCTTGTGTTCAATTGACACAAAAAAGCTTCATGCTACAGGATTGCTGCACATTTTGAACTACAAAACACAGCAGTGTGAAAACAACCGCAGTCACATTTGCTATATTTACCATTACATTCTCTACATAGTTTCTGTGATATCACACGTAAGGGGACGTGGGACACTCTACTCTCTGGTTTCATCGTAACCAGAGACAGCAACGAGTTTGTAATACATACAGACTGCCCTAGAGCATAAAGTTTACATCATCTTAAAGCTGAAATTCACCAGTATTCCCCTTAATATCAGACTATACATTCTATATATTGCAACTTCAGTGACTCATCCATGTAGAAGAGCGTCGTCATGCCAGCATTTTCATCTTAAGAGCTTTCTTCCATCTTCTTGCCTGCGCCTCGGAGTCAACCAAGTCCTCGCATCAGCATCACATGAGCGCACCACTCTGTGAGCGTTAACGTTGTCAACTCTTTCCAGTCCCACTTACCAGTACTGTTTACTGATCGTATCTCGCTTGTGATATTTGCAACACAAGTACCTTGATTTGTGTTTTGGCTCGAGTTGCCAGTTTCTGCTGCTTTGTACCTCCAAACAAATGAAGGCGTTTATGCACTTTTTTTTTATAGAATTACTCCACCGACACATTTGGATCAGTGTTGTGTGTGAACAAAAGAGACATTTTTCACTTTTGAAGACAACATTTAGATGTTATGCACGTTCTGGTCCAACAACTCTCAGGCTGACTTTTACAACTATGTACAAGTCAGCTTTTGTCCAGCTTTTCATCAAGAAAAAGTCATTTGTATTTTGGATTTAAGACAAAAACTCTTTGGAATGTGTGGGGTGGGGGGGGCTGCGTGACAAGTTTGACAGCATGCAAACACCACAGTCAGCTGGATAAGTGTCACATGACTTCTTAACATATGATAAGTGATGGTACCACTGAAGCTACGCCGTCCCAGCCAAGACATCAATGCCCTTTCGTATTGGAAAAGGAAACAAAAAAAAACAGTCTCTTAAGTTCATATTTCCACCACTTCGTCAGTCTGGACCCAGGTACTCTGCGTTCTCCGCTGCTGGAATGTGTCCGTTAGCATGTGTTTTGAATGTGGGAGTGAAATCTTGTTGGTAATCCGGGTTGTCTATGCTGTTCTGAGGCTGGTATTTCTGGACGCTGTGGACGCCGTTAGAGATGAGGGGGAGAACAGTGGCGGGTTGGACCTCGTTGAGGTACTCTGGTCCCGAGGAGTCATTCTTAAAGCAGTTCAGGTACTCTGTCTCCGTTTCGTCTGAGGCGATGGTGGGGAGTATGCTGCGAGGGGGTCCCGGGTGCTGATAGATGGGATTCATCACATCTGACACTCCATTCTGGTTCATGTAGTCTGTAAACGCAGCATCATTACAGTCAACATTAATGGCGGCAGGATGAGCTCAAACTCAATAATAGTCATTTTCCATTTTTTTCCAGTAAATTTGGAGATTCATTTAAAATATTTCAGGTTTTGCAACAACAGATTATATAAAACCCCTGAATTATGTTAGAATTTGACACAATCTAATTAACTTTGACACTATTATGTAATAACATTTACATACTGAAATAATAAACAGCCTGAGCTTCAATTTTAATACGTTCTCCTACATTTTGCAATAAATTACTCTCGCATAATTGTGGAGATTACTATCTAAGGTTTATTTTATGGCCTTTTAGCTTTAGCTGGCCCTTGCAAAAATAACAATGTGACTGAATTTTTCCAGGTTGGTTTATAATATGAAGTCCCTTAGTTTCTGCAATAAAAATGATAAAAATGTGGCTAATTCAACTAAGATTAGAGTCGAATATGATGCTGTTTAATTCAATATTTGGGAAGTGTAATTCAGCTATTGTTAAAAATACAATGTGTACAAACAAACACATCCATTTTGGCTGGTTATTATACATATTGCACTATATTATTACATTTTACCATGAAAACAACAGCCATAGGTAATTATTTAATACAAACACAGGATGAGTAGCATTATACACACACACACATATATATATATATATATATATATATATATAAAGCTCTGTATTAAAAAGAGCAGATTATTATGAAATGAGGGTTTTATTACATAATGAAGTGATTTGCAACATTCTGTAGAGTTCTTACAGAAACTAATGGAAAATTATGATGACAGTTTTCTTTTTATATAATTATTGTTATTTTTGCTCAACCAAGTTACATTAAGTTACATTATCATCATGAGTTAGTCCATAAGGAATAATTTCATTTCAATTATATATTCTTATGGGTCATTCTTATAGACTTCTTATCAAGCCAGATTTGATGTCTTCAAAGGGAGAGGACATTATAATTGGTCATTTTCACTGTGAAAGATATGAGCAAGTATTTGCATTTCCTTTAGTTTCACATGAGGGGGAGTTCAGAAAAATCTGCATTGGTCTCAAAGACTGATCAGTGTAAAGGCCTTGACTCATATCTGCTGATGTTGGGATCAAAAGCACAGCACTAATGCTCCATTTGCATTTTAATATTACCCATTAGAGCAATGTGAATAATATATGCATCTAAAAGATACTGAATAATAACTCATGCTGTAAGAAGAACAGCTACATGCTCTTCAGCTACAACAGTAGCATAAGAACAATAGTGTTGTTTAAGAGTCCTGATCCTCTACACCACTAGATGTCCCTCTGACTCAAACAGATGGAGGAGGCGAGGCTGAGAATTACATGAATGATATTAAAGTAGTGACGCTGAGTAGTTTTGAAGTTGAAGGATACTCGCCTGGAGCCGGTTGGAAGGCGTGATCTAAAAATGTATCTGTGGGGTCAGGAATATATCGAAGGACCATGCTCCCATCTCTGTTCGGGAACCCATTCTGTGATAACAAAAGGCAAAGTCAGTGGGCTGTGCAGAAAGGAGAGTCACTTTATCTCAGTTCATTTGGAACAATTCATTTCCTCTTACCAATAAGCCATTTCTACTGTGGCAGGTTCCGATGCTACTGTTGAGACTCTGCAAAATAGATAAAGCTAAATTGGCATCTCATGCAGAAAACACTGCAAAAAGTTAGCATAAAGAATAACAGAAACTTGCCTAAAATTGCCTTATTTCATACACAGATAAATCCTTTACAAGTGATTATCTTATATTATCCTTAATTTATAGATATTCTGAAAGGTGTACATCTTTTATTTTAGTGGACAAACTTCATGACTCTAACTGAATAGATAGTGCTGTGTCTGTACAGTGCCCACAGAAGAAGAACAATCAACCCTGTGCAAACTGATGAGGAGCAAAATAAACGTCCGTGAAACAGCCTCATTTTCATTCAAACAATCTGACAGGCTTTGTTGTGTCTATCAGCTACTGGAGTCAAAGGACAGTGAATGGCGCTAAACCATGGAAACTGAGCGAAACACAGAGCAATGAGTGACAGCTGTGGCAATGCAATTACTTCCAACAAGAAAAGGAAATTAAACACACTGAAAAAGCAACCATCTGTAAAAGATTTCTAAACCCATAGTGGATTGTGCCCCAGTAATATTACAAAAACATGCTCAATCTGAGCTTTTTTTGGCCAGAGATTTGAAAAGGTTCTCCTGGTTGCCTGCAAAGGTAATCAAACTTGAAAAGCCTGTATGGAGTAACTAGGCTGTCAGTGGCCGGCAGTGATCCCAGGTAGAGGAACCAGACCTACGCACGGCCTTCGCTGAACCTGAGCAGCTCGTTTGACTCTCATCTATCAAAAGGGCACCTGGGAGGAAAACGTGGGAGAGGGATGACGATGGAGGGGAAGGGGGGTGGGCTCAGGGTCGGTAAGAGGAGAAACAGTCCCGCTGGAGGCCGTTAAAATGAGGACAAGTGGGGTCAGCAAAGGCTCAGGCCAGGTATGAGCGGTCACTCAGGTCAAATGTCCTCATGTGATCAACCAGTCAGCGTTCTGTTCTTGCCGCTTCAACCAAAAACTAATCGCTTTAAAAAGCTCAAAACAATGACTCTGTTTCTTTCCATTGTGACTCACATGCTAATGATTTATACAGAAGTCCCATTTCCCAAAACCCGGTTAAAGTAGCACAATTAAATTATCAAACAGCTGACTGCACACCGCTGAAGTGTACATGCACGCTGTAATCTCTTCATCAATTAATGCCGCTTTTCTTGGAAAATTTCATCTGGAATCGAAAGCAGCTGCTATTCCTCTCTCACATGCTTTGATTGAGAATGTCACAGTGATGATTGTGTGTCTGGTTTATGTCTATTCATTATAATGCACTCCAGCTCCTTTATTACAGCTGCAGCTTCAATCTGCAATGACCGCTAGGAAAAGACTCACAAAATACAACATCACAGAGTGTGAATAGTAGCATTATTTTCAGATAATTAATGTGCAATAATGATGACAGTTTACAAAAACCAGATGTCCAAATGATCATCAAGCCTTGGTTAAATGTTTTAACCTTTTTGTCCCCGCAGTTCTCTATAAACCTACATTCATTAGGCAATATATAAGTGATCTAATATCAAATTTACAGTTTATCCACGTATTCTGCTTGATATGAACATAATAAACCTCATATTAAACATTACACTGTTTCCATGCAAATTTAATCTGACCATTAGGCTCTCAGTGAATTTTCTTTCAGCAGTGAAATATCTAAAAATGACTAGCCTTATGTTACAGTGCATATTTTTTTTAATTGTATACTCACCTTACAGGCAGTAACATTAAAATTCAATGTATGTGAATTTATTCAATAGCATCTTGTTTCATTTCGTCACCTGTTAGCAGTGTGCCTTTTGTCGTTACTTGTGGCTACTTCATTCAAGAAAACAGTGGGAATAAATTTTTTTTAATACATCAGCAGCTGTAAACATGCTTTCTAAATGAGTCTGATAGATTGTCATCTGCAGCCATGGATCCCACACTATTTCACATCAGTATCAAACTACATCTATTTTTTCTTGTTTTCATTGAGAGGCCCCTAGTGATAGCAGCGTCTTTGTTATTTTTATTTTTCAAAATATGCCCCATGGTGCTGGAGATACCACATCTGAGAAGTTAAAAATAAAAAAACATGGAACAACACATCATCTAGAAATAATCTCAATAGAGAAAAGACAGGATTTAATAAAAACAGCTTTTTCCAGATGGAGTAACTTACTGCGGAGTGAAGCAGGGGGGTGTGGGAGGTGCTCGGACTGCTGAAAAAGCCATGTTGTGGCACCAGGTATTCATCTGCATCCACAGCATCCTCCATGTCTTCCCCACTGATCAGGCTGCGGTAAAATTTAGTGTCTGTAGGACTCGGCAGATGCATACGTTCATCACCCTAAAACATAAAAGCAATTTAACTCAATGAGCGAACAGCACATTTAATACATCCAGGCTCAGTTTAGGTGAAAATATACCTGGATAACAAGATAACGTGATGGATCCCGTGCCATCTTTGTGAACTCTGCTATTAGTTCCCGGAAACGGGGTCGGCTATCTGCATCAATCATCCAACCTGTACAGATAAATTAGCAGATATGGTAATAAGGTAAGAAGAAAGCAGCATTAAAAGGAAACCATTATAAAAATAGAGTTGACAGTAATAGGTTTTAGGCTTACATTTCACCATGATCATGTAAACATCTATGGTACAGATTGGTGGTTGAGGCAAACGCTCCCCTTTCTCCAGGACTCCGGCTATTTCACTGGCTGGAATACCATCGTACGGTTTGGTCCCAAATGTCATCAACTCCCAAACTGTTACACCTATAAAAGGATAGACGTGTTATATCTAAAACTGGGGATGTGTCATTTGAAGACAGAGAAAGGAAAGAGTGGCAGGATGCAGGCTTCTCAAACACATTGCATCAAAATAGCTATGTTGACAAATTGGCTGTGCCTGCAGGAGTGGGAGTGAGCAGGATGCATCGATGTGGTGGAGGAGCTGAAAGAGGGAAAGGGAGGAAAAGGAGGATGTCACATCTGCCAGGGTTTGCTGATGGTTTTGCCATACTGAGCGGAAGGTATGATCAAACCCTGGGGAAAAGACGATATGGAAACTGCCCCACACATGCAGTATTTTGTGTGCTATGTGCAGACATCTTTACTGAAAGAGCTGTTTATGTGGGTTGAAGCAACAGTCTGTTCTGGCGTGATATTGTCCATTTGAGACTGCTGGTGTGTAGGTGTGTGCTACCTGCGTCCTAAAAATTGCAGATGCTAGCAAGATGTTCTCCTTTTTCATTCGGTGTGCTCACAATCTGACAAGCGCAGCCTTTTTAGATCCAAAAACAACATCCCATCTGAAGCTTCAAAATGACTGTCCCCTCACTGTTAAAACACTTTATTTAGCAATGAATAAATATTTCTCCACAGAGACTGTCACCAATACCCAGGAGTCCAGCTGCTGTATGTATCTGAAGTTATGTAAGGATCCAAACACAATCTGGGACACTGACAGCAGGGCTCACGCCGCACTGGGTTTGAGATAGAAAATACACTTGCAGAACATGAGGCAGGAGACTTACCATAGCTCCAAACGTCACTCTGGTGTGTGTACGTCCTGTTCAGTATAGATTCCAGAGCCATCCATTTTATTGGTACCTGTGAAACAAAGGTTAAAAATGTAATAACTTCCACATGCTGCACCTATTGTCAAAAACGAATTATACATGCATATTAAAGCTGATTAAACCAGTCACCATAACATTCCTTTTAATTGACATCTGGACAATAACAAGAGCGTGGGCCACAGTTTTTCATTTCATTTTGCAGAATATCTGAAAATGTCCTGTGGCTTTTCTAAATGGGAACGTTTACAGCCTTTATTGCACGCCACTGGACTTTCTAAAAAGAACAGACTCTGTGAGCCGGCCAAAAAGAGTGATAACTTAATTCAATTATACCTTAATAACATTTAGTCACATTTGGCTTGTGACTTATCAGAGCACTTTCACAGATTGAAGCCATTACTGCTTTAAAGTATTAGCACTGTCATCTAGTGGCTAAGAATTGGAATAGTGACACATTCACAAATCACATTTTTAATGTGGCTCAAACACTGATTACATGTTTAGAAAATTACACAGACACTGTAGCTTAATGATCACACTTGTAGTTTCGCTTCAGACTCAGTTGACGGACTATACTACGTCACTTACATAAGATAAAATCTAGAACAAACTTTAAAGCCAAAAATAATATATTTCATGACATGAGGCCTCATTTCACTACAGGAAGTCATCTGTCAAACATTAACAAAGAACAGTAAAGGCTCATATTTTAGCGAACATGTGAGCACAATAAGTGATTAAATGTTGGTGTTTGGCTTTTTCATGAAGTACTTAAAGCCTTAAAAACTCTTGCTTCTATCACACTTTGTATATACTATTATTACTCTAATCTCCAACAGACCTTTCCACCATCTGCATGGTACTCCTTCTCGTCTGCATTGAGGAGTTTGGCCAGACCGAAGTCAGTGATCTTGACATGCTGAGGAGTCTTCACAAGGACGTTCCTGGCTGCCAAGTCACGGTGCACCAAGTGGCGCTCCTCCAGGTAGTTCATCCCCTTTTGTCAAACAAATGATGAAGTGAAGGTAATTGCGTAGGAGCAGTGGTTTATTTTAATAGCTGTCTGATATGGTGGGATTGGACTGTGTCAAAACGTTGCATGATTAGACATGATAAAAGTTCTAAAAGGTACAGAAAATTCTTATGACAGACTTGTCAAAATCACCTAATTAGTCACAATATTTGGCAGTTACACACTGTTCCTTCTACAGGTTATACAATCAAAGACAGCTTGATTCGCTCTTCATTCCCTTGTTGACTGAAAGCATTACTAAGTAAAGACGAAAAACCACAATTAGCGACGGTTACTAACATCTACATCAAGTGAAAAAAAAAAAAAACGGCATTAAACAGAAGGATGCCTGAATGCTTGGATCAGATGGTATCATAACATGCTGTTCTCTCCTACCTTGGCTATCTGCACACACCAGTTGAGCAGATACTGGGAGCCAATGTTGTCCTTGTTCTCTTTGACATAGTCCAGTAAGCAGCCGTAGGGCATCAGCTGGGTGACAAGCTGAACCGTGGAGGTCAGACAGATGCCCAGCAGACGACAAACATGGGGGTGCTCCACACTAGCCATCACATACGCCTCCTGGTGTTCACAGTCAGATATGAGAAAGAAAGATAACTTGTTAAACAATGACCATAACCGGCCGGTCATTTTGTTTTTTGGCTTGTGAGAGTGGAAATTCTCCCTTGTTGTCATAACAGAAAAGTGAACAAGTATGGGGATAATCCACACTGGAGGATTTCTACAAAGAGAACCGTGTAGAAAACTTCAAACAGTACATTTTTAGTTTCCTGTTTCCTGGCATGAGAGCAATAAATGCATCCCAGATATTTTCTACATGCCTATTACCATATCAACATTGTTCTGTAGGAAACCACTTATTTGCTACGAGCTCTATAATTCTCACAGTCCGCTGAAAAAAAAAAAGGCTTCAAAGCCTATTTATAAATCTGTTCCCTTTAAAAAGCAAGCCTTTGCCCTGAAGTCATGTCGGTCAGAGGATGTGCATGTCCACCTCAGCTCCCAGATGTGGAGTGACTGAGCAACACGACCACAAAAACACAGGATCTAAGATGCACATTCAGCCGTTTGCATAATGCATTTGGAGCAGACTGCTTTCACAGTGTGGCCACAGAACTGCATTCCTCTCCAGAACACCTCAGCCTTGGATTACACACCAACACCCACACATAACCCTCCAATGAATTAATCCTATTTCCTAAAGCCCCATGAGTGGGTCACTGGCCAGAAACATGACACGTTTCCCATTACAAAAAAAATAAGCAGCAATTTCTTTCAAATAAAGTTGCATGTGCTATAAATTACATGATGCATTAAAGTCAAACTGACATCTGGCAAGCAATTATAATGGTCAGGACAAGGTTCTTTTTCACATCAAACCATCAATTCACAATCACTTCTCACAATCCTACAATGGATTGTGGAGTGACTTTTACATTTTTATGTAAACTCACTTTGTCATTTCTCACCAGCGGTACTTAACCTTACTGAAGTAGGACAGGAAATTACAAATAAAAAGCTCTATTATGTCTGAATGAGTGTTACAGTAAGCTTAGAGCACAAAAAGTACCACATGAATAAAAAAAACTTACGTCTAAGATCTCTTTGTTTGCCTTTGGTGATGTGGCCTCCCTCAAAACCTTGATGGCTACTGGGATCTTCACATCCTCTCCCTCTGGAACCCACAGGCCCTGTAAGGACACTCATTTATTATTTCACCTGCAAATGACTCAACAGATAGTTCGAGTAATGCAAAGATGAGTACATCTACACATGTAAAACACATGCCTGAGCAAAATAAATGCCAACTTTTACCCAAAACTTATTGGTACTTTAAAGGTTAAGGCTGGGATGTTCTAGATTTTTCTTTTTGTCAACTGCCATGGAAAGAAGAAAACCAAAAGCGGTAGAAAATCATTTTTTGTTTGGGACTATTTTCAGCAGAAGATTTAGAGCACTGGTGAGTATTTATGGCAGCAGGAAGGTGTACGGGGACTAACTAAATATAAACTACAGTGCTCACGTTGTGTTTCTAGCAACAATAAAGGTCAATAGCACAAAAGGATCTAAAAAAGCCACGACTGCCTTTGCATACAGACAAAAGTTGCCGTTTTTTATTTGATGAAACTCTCAAAAAAGGGAGAGTGGAGTCACTGATGCATGATCTTGCAAGTTAAAAATGTCTTTTAATTGCAAAATTGACAACAGATGTACATGAGCGAAAACACTGACGGGTGTTGGTTATGTAGGTTTGGCACGTACTCCAGAACTTCAGCTTGAATAATGCTGAGAAATGGGGTTTCATATTAAGAACACTATGTTAAAGACAGAAATCTGACCCAGTGTATTACCTTGTAAACTGTACCAAATGCCCCTGATCCAAGGACTTTAATTTTCTTGAATTCAGGTTCCTTTAGGATTCGGAGCAGAGCCTGGTTTGGTGCCTCTCCACTTGGAGTCAGAGGTTCAACCAACTGAAAAAAGATATAATGTTTTAATTACTGACTCCCAAACAATGCACTGCAGAGTATTAGCATTCATTTTCCAAAACATTTAAAGCATTCTCTACAAATTTCAACTTTTCCTCTCCGACAAACTTCACACCTCTGTTTTCTAATCCTACCTCTCTCTCTTGTAAGAGCCTTCGCATGGTCCTCTTCCTCTTGATGTGGCGTCGGCGTAGCAACACAAAGACAGACAGACCTGCAATAAGGACAGCCAGCAGACCGCTAACAACACCCGCTGCAATCATGGACAGACCAGAGAGGCTGAAAGACAAGTGGGAATGATTGAAGACTGCAGATAGAGAAAAAAATGAACACAAGAAGGTGAGATTACAGTAAGATTGTGATTGGTATTTACTCACCTTTTACCCTGGCAGCCTTGAAGACCATGTCCACTGCACCTGTAAAGCAGTCAGTGCAAAGAATCTAATGAAACGTCTCTATGCTACTACAACAGCAAAGTCACCAAATCACTGATACTTGGCACAGCTAAAACAAATAGGTAACCAATAGCTTTGCAATCAGCGGCAATCAAAAAACACTGTCACTCTGCGTTGCTACACTTCTGCCTTTCTAAACATATCTGATTTCATGGACACCATTTCCTTTATGTGCGTGCAAAAAGACACACCACCGATTCCTTCCAGAAACAATATCAATCACTGAGGTCGATTGGAGTCTGTTTATGTCACACAGTCCAACGATAGCATTATGAAATACCAAACAGTTGGAAAAACCTGACTTGTGGAAATCCTATCCTATTTTCCCTCATTAAAAAGGAGCAGAGGACAATAGCAGAGATCGTTTAACACAGTTTTGTATACCAATATACTAAGCAGACAATACATTGGCTGAATGTTGATAGTCCATCATGGCATTTAATCACAACAGGAGACAGACTGCAGTTCAGACTTCTAACACGACCAAAAAGAAGACCCACACAGCCACCATTGACCAAAAGCATCTACAGCTCTAAAATGTTTAATCATATCAATACATAGAAATACTTCAGCTAAAATTCTTTTTCTCAGATTTACAGCAACATTAAACAGGGTGTTGGCTCTTCATCCAAATAAAAATTCCAGACTTTTTTCAGACTTTTTCAAAACTGCTATTTTTTTTCCCCAGACCTTGACTTTATGTACTTTTGTACTTGTATGCCTACTTTTGAATGAATGAATGAGTGAATGCATAATTCACAGTAAATTATGTTTTACTGAAAGAAACATTTTCAAAACAAATGAAAATCACAAAAGTGCATGGATATCATCAGTTTTTTTTATATGCTTTCCTCATGTATTTCTTATCTTATGAGATTATGTGCCTTTGAGCATACATACGACGATGGGAGAAACTTTTTTCGATACTTTATTAACTCTTTAAGTGCCAGACAGTTAAGGGGCTAATAAGCCTTAAAAGTGCAACAGATTTTGGCCATTTTTCAGTATTTCGCGTCGTTTTTATAATATTTGAAGAATCCTGCAGGAAACCGCTTGGTAACATCCGACTGATTGCTGATTAGATTCAAAACGCACCGGACACAGCCGATTCATTATTGATCGTAATTTGCATAATTTATAATAATAATAATAATAATAATAATCTTTATTTATATAGCACTTTTCATACATTAAAAACTGTAGCACAAAGTGCTTTACATATCAGTTTAAAAATCAGTACCGCCCCCCACCCACACCCACCCACTCACCCGCACACACACACACACACACACACACACACACACATATATATATGCAAACCCACAAGCTCACACATACTTAAGAAGACTGACTGAGCACGGGTAGACCGGAACAAAAATGTACAAGTAAAAGTAAAACATCAATTTAGGAGGCGCTGTCTCAGGGAGCCATCCGCACCAGGAGGCAGCCGCCGACCCCGGCGACCAGGCACCAGCAACACAGCCCCGCATCCCAACTAGTGGGAGAGGGCCAACTGGGACCCCCACCCACCAGAAAGGAGCGGACCCCAATGAGAGAAGGCGCCACAGCCCCCGGAGTCCACAGCAGCCCCCTGGCATGGAGGGCTCCCTCTGATGAAACACCGGAGAATAAGAAACATTAAAAAGATATAAAAATATTATTCGGTCGTGTGACCTCAAATTCCCGTCTGATTGGTCTCAAAAGGGGGACACAGAAAGAACGTCATAGAAATGTGAGAAAGAAATGGGGGTGGATGGTTTGTTTGTACACAAATGTGGCGTGTTCTCCAAAGCCGATCTGATCGGCCCGTGGCACTTTACAGGTTGTTTTCGTAAAGCCGATTTAATTGGCCCATGGCACTGAAAGTGTTAAGACTTTCACACAAGATTCCAGACTTTTCAAGGTCTGGAAAACAGTGTTGCAAAATTCACATACTTTTTAAGACTTTCAAGAGCCACACAAGCACCCTGATTAGATGCGTCTTTGTTAGATGTTCAGACTGTAGTGAACGTGGACACTCATTTTCTGTAACATTGATTCAACAGTGAAACCCATGTAGTTTGACAAATGGCAGTGGTTGTAGAGGCTGAAATTTTGTTGCAAAAGTAATTTTTCATGAGTTTTCTCTTCGTGTTATGTAATAACCTGAAACAGAATTTATATACATTACCAATAAATTAAATATCCTCCTGAGACCCAGTAATGCATTTTTGAACTTTGTAGGGGACAAGAGTTTCGCAGCTTTACTTTAAAGAAAAAAAAAAAAATGCTGGCCACTGCAAAGGACATTCCATAATAAATGTATCTGAAAAACTGTTGGATCATGCAGTTTCCAAATGTAAAAAAGCTAAAACTTTTACTTTCCTGGGTCTTCGGAGAACATAGGAAAATACAAGATTTTCACAGAAAAAAAGCACAATGCAGAGGATAAAATAACACATGGGGATACAGTTTTATCGCTTAGAAATGTTTAAATATAGAGAAATATCCCTTTGGAAGTCACCACTAAAATAGTTCTAGGTCTTTAAACAGTTAAAAATATGGAGATAATATTTGGCTTTTATGATTAAAGTATGTACAAGATTCATCTTAAGTACTTAGCAAACATCTTGACAGGTAACATGCAAGACAGTTAATACAATATAATTGGAATAATACCATAAATTCTGGGGGAAAAGCTCACACTAGGGCAGCTGTGGTGATGATATCTGATGTTATTGGGTGGTTTTCCTGCCAACATACTTAGTTAAGGTGCAAATAAAAACACTATCTTGCGACTCCCTGGAAGAGCTCTCCGTCTTATTCCACCAAAGGGAAAACAATGCTTTCTTAAAATATGAGTACATTTTTCACGATACAGCCGAAAGCTCTACAACTTCCCCCTTAATGTGTTCAATTTTATCATTAATCTGTGTTTGAAGTGCTTAGCTTTAAAAGCCTCACTCCGATCTATGCCAGTGTTAAGAGACTGAAACCACAGCCGACTCCTGTTGCTACAAAGACACTTCTTGCATAAACAATACGACAGGCCAACATTTGCGACACAGTGAGACATAGTGCCAGTTCTCAGGTTTGCGCAGCCACCTTCTTACCCCTGAGTGCAGTTTTTGTGGCACAGCTGGCACACTTTCATTTCGTCTGCGTATTTCCACACTAGAGTGTCATCCTCCCCTGGCACGCCTTGAGGACAGCGAGACACACAGAACAGTCCATCTTTGAAGTTGGCACACTTAGTACAGTTTTCAGGTCCCTGAAAGCAACAACAAAAAAAAACACCTCATCATGTTTACAGCTCTGTTGAGAGGAGGAGTAAATATTATGTCAACAGCACTGTCTAATAGTTGTAATTTCTCAGAACAATCTGCATCCATCTTCCTCATAAAGATGCAATGTTTAGCAATGAAAACCACTCAATCATGTGCTGGAGTTACTCCTCTGACACACATTTTGTAATAAATCGCAGTAATTTAATACTTTCTCCATGTATGCCTCTTTTCCTGCCTGTCCGGATCTACTCGTTCAGTTTCTCACACAGCTTCGTTCAATACTCGACTCTGATTTATCAATAATAGCATTTTTCCCTGACCATTACAACACATTATTACTATATTACATGCAGCTCCGATGGCAGAATCCAATGGACTATTTTATTTAATGGAAGCAATAAAATGAGGTTTAAATAAATCAAATCATTTTAATTAATGCTTGTCAAATTACTGACTATAAATTATTTAATAAGAGGTCGAATACTAAGTGTAATAATGTTCAGAGGCCTGTTATTATAGTTTGATAAACTCTGACATAGTGATGTAGGACCAGATCACTCTTATCCTACTCCTTACATGGCTTGAACAATCACTATTTTTTATATTGAGTCTTGATTTTTCCTTAACTGAAAGACTTTGATTTTGATTTCAGTTTGGGTTTTTTCTTCATAAGTGTTTAACTTGTTTTCATTGAGTATAATAACCCTGTCTTTTCTCCCATTTTCAGCTCCTAAAGAAATCTTTAAGCTGTAGGAAGCAAAATTACAGAAAAAATTAAATTACACCCCTTCATTCTTACAGTTCTCTGCTCTTCATCCAAATCAAATGACTAAACATAGCAACAGATGAACTGATGCCACAGAGACAGAATCACATCTAGGTCATGTCTGACTGAATCTGATCAGTGATTGGTGATTACAACTGTCAATCACATATTTAACCCTCCTACCTGGCTGAAAATGCCTGTTACTAGCCAAAATCTGTGCAATAAAGTAGATTTTCTATAGCCTAAAAACAACAGGAAGGAGTAGATTTGTAAATCTCCCATCCTCTCAGACCACTTCAATTACAATACGCTAAGAAGTAATGACAGATTTTTTGCACACTGACACTAAAAAACAAACATCAAACACTGTAACTGTAAACCTCTTAAAATGCTCCTTCCTGTTCCTCACAGTTTTCATCTCAGGAGCTCATTAAGAGTTTAGAAACTGCTCAAATAACCTCTTGTTACTCAGCTCTACTCCTAAGTTTAAGGGGGAATTCTTAAACCAGGCCTATAATTCTGAAAAATGTCCCCACTAGGAACAACTCTTTGTGCTAGTAAGCCATGCAATAATGCGACATAAACCACTTCAGGGTGATCCGAGCCAAGCATCAGCCTCAGGGGATTTATTTTGCAACAACGACTGGCTCCCTGTGCATTATCCTTTATTTACTGACCTTAACCCTGTCACCCTCTCAGCGTTATTGCAGGGTCGTAAAGACAGTTGTCATTCAACATACTGAAACATACGGCTGACCGCAAAATCTAAAATACACTACACATTTCATATAGACCTTACAATTATCACAACTAAATAGGGGATTATTGGGATGAGCCCTATATCTGCGACATTATCCAGAGTTACTTCCAAGTAAAAAGAGGCCTGGACTTGTTTTTATCAAAGAAAGGATTACAAGTGTATGAAACAAGACAGTGAGCCACAAAGCTCACAGTCACGCCCCTTATTCCAAATACAACATGTCTTGTGGCTGTTTAGTGTTAGGATCTGTGGAGGCTTCTGCTGATAGCAGAATTAGTAGTGTTAACACTTCCTGCTGTGTATGTAATTGTTAATTTAAGGGGCTTTTTAGTATTCAAAGACATTGGCACAAAAACACACTCACTGTCTGCAGTTTAGAAATGAATGAATAATGCTCACTAAGATGCACTGATTTCATTTTTACGGATGGTTGTGATAATATCTGAGGTGTGGGCGACACTTACAGGTGCGCTGCAGGTAGCGGTCCCGTTCATGGGTTGGCACTCGGGGTGGCACTCTACGCAGGTTTTCTGCACGACTACCTCCCGCGGCTCTCTGAAAAAAACAAAAACAAAGTTGACAGACTCTCCCTGCTGGTGCACAGCATTTCAAACAGTTACACACAAAGTGAAATTCTTGATCCTTTTTTGAGGGCAGAAGTTAAATTATAAGCATGTCAAGATTAAATGTTTGACAGAGATCTGCTAAGATAAACAGCATGTGAGTGAATGTGCCATTTCAGCTGCAGTGTTTGTCTTGTATCTACTGGAGGTTTAACTTCAAAATACCTTGGATCGTATTTGGTCTTAGCGTTGCCTTAATGACAAATCCCCAAACTCGTCTACTATCACGGTCTGGAAATGCTCATAGCACGGAGCTAGACTTTAACCCATAAAGACCCAAACATCCAACACCAACCAAAATCATCTACTGGTCTAAAATGTTTAATAACTGTTGATCCACTAATCCTATCAATGCATGTAAATAGTTGGTGTAAAATGCAGTTTGTCATCTTTTCATGGTCATCAGATATGACCCATTTGGACATTCAGAGGCTCAGTAGTGAATGTGGAAACACTGGCATCGTTAAACTCATGGAGTTTGATGAATGACAGTGGATAGAGACACTTTTTACATGTAATTATTGATATCTTTCCTGAAAAAGCCACTTCTGCTTCATTTTTCTTTGTTTTGATATAATAACCTTTGAATTTACTGTTTTTGTTGTTTTCATGATGATTTTTATCAATATCTACATGATCTGTGAATTAAATATGGGAAAATACATGAAATACAGTGCAAAATGCAGAGGATGATATTATAATAAATGGTGATAAATCACTTAAAAAGATTAAATAGAGAGAAAAATTCATTTGGGAACTGCCACAAAAGTAGCACTGGATCTTTATAGGTTAAGGGAGGTAACAGATCTGATATGCGTCTGTCTAAAAATAAGTAACAGTGTATTCCAGAGCTTGAAAGGCTGTAAATCCCAGATCGGTCCCTTACCCCTCCAGGATGTTGCAGGAGTCTGCACAGCTCCCACCACGGTTATAGTCACGGCAGGCTAAACACATATTCGGGCCGGGGCCCCAGCAGCCGTCTGCGGTACACTTCCTATCACAAGTGTTGTTCTTCTGGGCTGAAAACAAATATACAATCTCAAGAAGAGATCTTTCCTGCATAATTATCCAATTTTGAGATTAGACTTTGTAAATTAAATCTGGTTTGCGTATTGCTTAATCAGAAATTACACAACAACACAAAGAATCTAACTGTGTTTGGTGAAGGGAAATAATATTCAGTTTACCACATGTTGTAGGGTCAGAGTTTTCCTCTATGATGACACTTTGGCTCTCAGATTTGAAGAGTCCCATCCAGTGGCTTTTGTTGGTGTAGCAGAGGTTTTGGTTTTTTATAACGATCACGTCGCCATCGCTAATTTCTTTGAGGGAGCGAAGGCCCAGATAGCTGATATCCAGCTGAGCAATAGCCACACTACGGATACCACTGCCAAAAGGAAAGAGGGTGGGGAAAAATGAGTAAAAAAAAACAAGCCTTTGACTAATCCACTACTTTTGGAAGGAAATTCATTGCTTGTGGCGCACTGTTTGTGAATCAACAGGGGTCTTTACAAGGAACATACCGCTTAGTTCGTCCTCGAATGATCTCCAGATTCTCAAAAGGACTGAGTGAGCTCATATTTACCGGCCAGGTTTGAATCCACAAGTATCCTGAAGCAACAAATGCCTTGTTAATCATGAGGCTTTTAACCCTGTGTTTAGTGGATCATGCACGACTCACGCAATCTTACCGGTAATTTCTTTCACAGTCTTAAACACGTCGAGCTGGGAAGGGTCCATCGCTGGTGTGTTGGTATATTTATCCCTACCAAGAACACAGCACAGTGATTACATCTGATAATTAGGTTCAGTTGATATAGACTTGCATGATGGCAATAGTGATGTTAGTGGTTTCGACTTACCCGTAAATTGATGTGTGGATGATAGCAATGTTACCGTTGATTTTGGTGCAGTTTTTAAAAGAATCAATGTTGGTGGCATTGATAGACAAGGTGTGAACCAGATCTCCCATTCCAAGGCCATTACATACTGTACATAGTTAAAAAAACAAAACAGAACAACAGAAAATGTTTTGAAGACCTTGACCTCTATTCTGTGAAAAAATGAGCCAGGCATTTTCAAGAAACGGCAGCAGAAGCTAGCAGTCTGTGGTGAAAGTAGTAGTACTGCAATATAATATAGGATAGTAAGTGTCAGCAACAAAATGTGATGATACTGCAAGCCGTGAGAAGTATTCCTTCTGTTGCTGCATTAAGAAGTGAGCAGATTCAAAGTACTTTACATACTATTGGGCTAGTTTTACATATCTACAACATAATACATTGTTGCCCATGAAATTAGAGTAAAATATATTTACCTCTTCTCATGAAATGATTGTGATAATGTGATTTATTCTTGATAGATAAAGTGTAATTGGGACTCAAAGGTTCTTACTGATGTGTATAAATAGGAATAAAAAGAGGAATGTGTCTGAAAAAAAAAATTATTCCAGTTTTATGGGCGACAGTGTATATGATTACACATGTTCATGATTCAGTTTGTATGTACGATGTAACATACACTGCATCCTGTCCCCACCTAGCCCCCCTACCTTTCGGGCACAGGCCGTCACACTTGGCGCACTTCCTGATTCCCCCCTCGTCCACCTCGTATGTGTTACCACTGCACGTCCGCACACATGCTCCATGATCAGTTACAACATAGTTACCTGGGGCAAATGCAAAAATACTCTTCCAATCATGTTATATTAAACATTTACAAGATAGACATTATACAACATGTGAGCTAAAAAAGCCTGTCTACATTTCAGAGCTAATAAATTAGATGAGTTATTACACTAATATAGCTGTAGCTACATATCAGTACATTATAAACTCTATTCATATGCAGGTCACACAGTCATTCTGGCGCAGAACTGTATAAGTTAATCGAAGATAGAGCAGTTGTTACATTAACACGCCCTGAAATGCAATCATTTTCTTTCATTGCTTATACAGTTTATAATTAAACTCAGACAAATTGTAACTACTGAATGTCTAACATCTCTGAAGGACAAGTGGGGCACTTGGTCAGTGTACCTCAGTGTGAAAAAGCTCATGTTCAGGCATGTTCTATTTCATATTAGCAAGTAGACACTGGAGTTTTATTTAGGTTATTTAGACTCTCAAGAATACAACTTCGACTGTGCATGCTTTAAAGTATCCTAATAAAAAATTTATTAAATATTGGTATTCAGGAACAGTACAAATGCATAGTTAGACTGCGCTCATACTGTAAGTCTTAGTGACCAAGTCTAATTTACTTATCAGTTTTTTGGGGTTTTTGTTTTGTTGTTCACTTTTTAAGGCAATAAATTCCACTGTGAACTGATCACAGTCTTGAACTGAGACACATGTACGCAAAAGCAATTAGATGCCCTTCAGTAAATGTACTAACACACAATGTGTAAAATATTCCACTACAAGTAAAAGCAACACATTCAAAACCTTACTTTTAAGCTGAAACGTAAATATTATCAATATTTATTGTGCAGTAAAAGGTCCCTGTTAATACATTTTACAGCTGCATTCAAACATATACTGCATATGTATGAATTGGGACACTTTTGTAGTACTGACATAGCCTTAGGCAGATGAACCACAATGTTCAATAATTCTCACCAAAAATATAAACGACTGCATCTCCTCATGCAGCTGTACTTACGTGGGCAGGTTTTAACACATGTGGCCCCAAAGTTGTACTTCCCGTGTGGGTTAGGGACGAGCTGGTGCAGGTTGGGGTCATAGCGCATGAGGCCTGGGCAGGAGTCTTTACAAACCCCGTCATCCTGGAAGTCCCGACAAGCCTGCCGCACAAACAACAGTCATCCAGTACACCGGGACCATAACAGAGCCCCACACTAATGATAACACTGCATTCCTCTATCACAGCTTTGGCTGAATCCTCAGAGCCGTATGGAGAGAAAAAGCAGAGGAGAGGTACTGCCAAACGAAAGATTTAATCAGCAGTTATATGTCTTATTGGCATTAAAACAATAATACTATTTCTGTAAAAACAAACAAGAAAAAAAAAATGCTGTTTAGTTAGAGCTTTGTTTTGTCAGAGGCGTCTTGTTTAGATTTATTAAAAAAGTATAAAATATTCACTGTGTATTGCTGACTCCCTGCCCGAGCTCCTTCATCACATCAGTATTCCTTATTACACACAAGTATAACTGTCTCCCATATGAAGCCGTGTGTCTCACCAGGCAGTCGGTAGGCCTTGGTCCTGTGCATCCAGCAGCACAATGCTCATTACAGCAGTCGCTGGGTGAAGGTCCCCTGCACCTCTTAGAGCACTGCTGTGCACAGTTCAGCTTTGTTACTGGACAAAGGAACAAGACAAAAACAGTGGAATAACTATCAGTCCGTACAGTTTTGAGGTCATATTAAAGCATTACACCAGGGCATTCTGCATCTTAATAGAAGGCTGGATGTGACTGTTGTTTGTTGTTGGTGTTATGTAATATAATTGTTGATAACCAACTGTGTAATGTGACTGAAAATGATGTTACAGTAACAAAGGTAGTTTTACTTGCTCAGCTGAGACACAACGAATTGGACCAATGATATAAACAGCAATATTTACAGTAAACAAAAAAACGGCACATACAGATACACTCTACATGAAAAATGATACGGTGCTTTAACTAGGGTGAGAACAGAATAGAATAGAATAGAATAGACTTTGTTGTCATTGTATGTACAATGAAATTAGGTGTGCTACTCCAGTCACTGCAAACAGTACGAATAAAAAAAACACACCAATAGATCAGAAAAAAGAATAGAGCAAGTATAAAATGAAAAAAATACCTATAAGTAAAATAAGAAAATAGAACATAAAATGTCACAAACGCAAAATAAAAATAGAACTAAAAGTAGTATAAAATAAAATTAACAGTATGTATATCTATGTATATTAGCAATATTTACAATGTGTATATCTATGAAAGTCTACAAAAAGAGTTCATTTGTATTTGGATAAATATTGAATAATTATTGCATTGTTATTGTAAGAAGAGAGGATTATTGCATGACTTATTGCACGTAATTCACAATTTTACAGGGTTATTGCATGTTAATGGTAGTGATTGCAAGGACGCATTGTGGGACGTGACTGTACAGAAGAACACCCGAGTTATTACTGTTCGTACTTAAGTGTGATGACAGCTCTTGGGAAGAAACTGTCTCTGAGGAAAGAAACTGGCAGCACAAGCGGGTAAAAAAAAGTGCTAATTTTGGATGATTTTAGAGATATTGTAATTTTAGTTTACTTGCTCGGTTATCATGAGTAATACACAGATAATTCATCATTTTGCATTGTGAATTTGCTAATAAATACCAAAACTGGTTTTCACTTTGCACATTCTACACAGTACATCTCTCTGTTCAGTGTGAATTAAGAACATTATTATACATCCACCAGACCTTCATATTGCAGCCTTTGTGATTATATAATTGCAAAGGCTGACATTGCAATTCAGCTAATTGTGCAGTTCTAACATCAACAAAAAGACACAGATTTCAGCCTCAATACAACATACTGTATGTGCTCCAGTTTCTGTTTCATTTTTACGAGACATAATAAAACAGATAAGAGCTTACAAGTCTGACAGTTTTCAGGACCAGGTGCCCAGCACGAACCATTCAAACAGGTCGAGTCACATTTTTTGCCTGGAAAAGCAAGAAATGTTGAAAAATGTTAACTCAGAAATCTCTGAAATACATAGTTCAGCAGAAAAAATGAAATGTGTTTGGACTCTCTAGCTTATAATGGTAATATTTATAATTACAAAGTGGGTTGTTGCTGGCCAGCGGGAGCTCCATGTTGGGTTGGGGGTCACCATTGACAATATCAGACCACTGTATCGTCTCCACGTTACACAGCTGGTTGTTCTGAATCTTTACACCTCCTTTAAGAATCTCTATAAATGGTAAAGATATATGTGAGTTTCCAAAAAGGCAGTGACCCAAACTTAAAATATATCCATATCTTACAACATTACCACAAATGACAAATCTGAAAAGCTTATGAGCAATGTGGCTAAGGGGACTAACCTGTCAGGCCCGTCAGAAGAAGCTCAGTGGTTCCACTAGCTTTAGCTTTGTCATAATTGGCGAGAACAGCAAGAGCAAACCCTCCATCATACAGGGAATGACCTCGAATGATGCGCAGGTTTTCCAGAGGGATCCTGGACACTGAGTTGAGGGCAATGAGTACATAGCCTCCCACCTCTTCAATAGACTGCGGAAGAGGAAATGACAAAAACCTTGTTGTGAGGTAAAGATGTAAATATTGCTTCAAATAACTGGTACAAGACAAGAGCTTCGGCTTGCTTTCTGATGTGGCAGGAGCTATTTGCCTAAGTAACCAGTGAATTTGTTTGGAGACAAAACCAAGAAGGACAAATATATCCGTCTGTGGTGGAAACTACATCTTTGAAACTACTGCATGTTATCTCCTGACTGTACGCTATTCTGTGTTTGTGTGTGTAAGTTCACATGTGAGCGTGTGTGGTCTGTAATCACATCTGCCCCTGTGTTCACAGACTTGTCGTTACAGCTGCAGTTCAAGTAAGACTCCAACAAGAGGGTTATAAACACACTGAATCATCTGTAACAGTGGACTCTCTCCCCACTGATTTTAATTATCAGAACTGAGGCAATAAAAGCATTGAAGGGTTTGTAAAGATCTGAGACAGATTGTCTGGCAAATTGATTTCAGACCACCAAAGATACATTAAAAAACAAAATAAACTAAATATTAGCAGTGCTGAGAGAGGCCTTTACCTTAAGGAAGGAGAGGTCATGGTTCTCCTCCATGTAGGTGATCTCCAGATTCTCCAGGACCACAGTGCAGTTGCTGTAGGTCTTTACCATGTTTTGGTAGTGGTCCTCTTTAGAGCCCAGAAGGTTTAGCCGGTTGGTGATGCCTTGACATACTGCAAGGAAAGACACAAAATAGTGTTGTAAATCATGTGCATTTGCAGTTATGTTAAGGGCCACCGTCTATCAGTCAGAAACATTCAAAGCTTATGTAACACACTGGCTCCAGTTAGGACATTCAGTGTGTGTCTCTGTTAGTGCATTTGGACTTCACAGTCATAACTTGGCCAGCTTTCATGTGAAAATAACCAATCTGGACTGCATCTACAATAGGAATCAAATCTGAGCGACAAAGCAAGTTCTTGCTCATGAGTCAAAGTGAGTGTATTTATACTGGCAAAAGCCTGGACTCTCCACTGCTATGCTGCCTTGTTAAAACAACCACTGTGACCGGCATCTCTCGACAGCCTTCTCATTTCAGGGAAAAGATCCTGTGTGTCGTAAATACCATGAGAATTTTTTATACGTTTCTTAAGGGAACTGGATAGGGATGCACTGTTTCAACTTTTTCAGTTCCAATGCCGCTACTGATGCTGGGGCCTTACCTGATACAATCCAAAATCACTGTTGATTTAGAGCAGAGATTCCACCAGGGGGGGACACTCTCCTGGAGGGGGGCGCAAGTACATGGGGGGGGGGGGGGTGTGTGTGTGTGCAGTGACATCATCATGCATGGGGTTGCGTTAGCGACTACTGTTGTAAATCCCAACAGTATAAATCACTCTGCAATACCCCCCCCCCCATAATGTTGGGGGGGGGGGCAGCAGGTAGTCAATGATAAGGTGAGGGGAGCTCAGTTTCTCACAGCTTTATCTACAGAGCTGTATAACCCACCATGTCCTCCACAAACAGGTCCGTTGCTTTACTTTTAGAATTACGTTTGGCATGCGCGTAGCCTGTGTTGCAAAAATTTAAAGGGGAAGGATCAGTCTTACAGATCGGTTACTTTTACCGATCCTCGATCCAGCTAAAATATTGAAATCAGGGCCAATATTTATTTTATTTTTCATTTATTTATTTATTTATTTATTTATTAGGGACAGTGCATATTAATGAACATCTACAACAATTGCAGCTGTAAATATGCCAGATTGTAGCAACAGTGCTAATTTCCATCTGATTCTAATATCAGATTGGTGCAACCTTAGAACTGTATATCTCTCAGTCTCATCATTAATAATGGTTTTAATGGCTTTAGCCTAGTTTAAGCATGTCTAATTTCAGGGCAAGTTCTTGACATGACTAAATAACAAACCTGGCCTTAAAACAACTGCTGATCCACGCACTTTCGCTATCGTTCGGTGCCAATATCAACAATGCCATTGATTTGGAGATACATTGAGGCATACAACTGTTTGCTTTAGGCTACATGGTGTTGTGGAATTAAGCATTTGCATAAGTAAGGCAGGATTACTGATAAGGGAAGAAGACATAAAAGGTTTTTCCATAAAGAATGCTGTTCTTAAAAGGAGAAATAAGTGTAATGAGGGCAGTTCATTGTCCTGTGATGCATGTTCAGTCATCTCTGGAGCGAGTCAGACAGGTTCTGACTGGCACTGAGAGTCAGCTGTGTTAAATACAATGACATCCCTCCAGTAGCACATACACAGAAACACACACACACACACACACACACACACACATACAAATTCTGTGGTCACATAAGTATACAATTGATTGTTCTCTTACATGTCTGAATTGATGGTTTAAGGTTTAACTTGAGCAAGTATCTCAAAAAACACCCAATGCTGCCGGTGCACAGTAACTTCTCGTGGGTCGCATTCCTGAACGTGTCTGCTCTTGACTGTGAAGAAACCCAACACTTGCACCAAAAATGCTGAGACACACCTCGCAACAAAACACTTATTTAATTACAGTAAGGCGTCTCTAAATCTCCTCAGTGTTTATGTAAGTTTCAAGTAATTTTTCAGCTCTGTACGACTATTCTCCAAAGGTAGCATTATTCATTTCCTTTTTCATGCCGCATGTTAGTTGTGTTGTTGTTTAAAGTTCATGCGATTCAACAGCTAATGACATAGAATTGGTGAGAATTAGCCATAAACAGCTGTCTCCCGCCCTCTCTCTTATTCCTTCTCATTAGTTTGTCCCTGAGGGATCTCCCTGACATGAACCCTGCGGTCCAACAGCCTAACACCTAGGCAACAGAGGCAGACTAGCAAGGCAAGCTGACCGTTTTAATTAGAGGAGCCATGCGAGATGTAATTAGACTCCTAATTATTACTCAGACTGAGGAACCACACTGTAATAAACAAAAAGGTTGTCACGACTGTGCAGCTGTGAATATTAATCAATCTCATTTGTACATCATGAATGACAGTTGCTAATGGGGATGCTGATTATGATTAACTGGTGTGTTGTTTGCAGTATCCTAACTGCTGGAGTCTACTTCCTGTCTGAGAGTTTTGTACTGTTAATATTTATGATGAGCTATAAAGGCTGAGGCAGGTGACTAAAGGTTCAACTAACTTCCTCCACTCAGAGTTGTGAGGCACACAAGGAAGAAAAAAAAAAAACACTGATTGCTCAACCATGCAGCAGCACAGTCACAGTAAACACTCTCCTTGTCCAGTTGTTGATTTCGCAACTCCGCGCAGGTGGTAAATGGCCTGATATTCCCACTACCATAAACTGAAATATAAACCCCATCATCCTACAGCGCGTGGGAAAGGAGGTGAGGCTTTATCAGCAGAGAGGTTATGGCAAACGGAAGGTTGAGTAATTCTACCTTAAATGTTTATGGTGTGATATTTAATGATATCTAGCAATGAGGATGTTACCTACAGTGGCCACAAAACCATTTCTGTTTTGTCCATTCAGCCCTTTTTGGTAAAGGGGGTATTAACTCTGGTCCACATTCAGACATAGCAGGAGAAACTGATGCAACTCAACACACGATGCCACACTACAAACTGGAATAAAGAAAAACAAATCTGATGATATAAATGGCTCTTTCTGTGGCAACAAAATCATAGCAGGTCTTATTTTCATGTGATCATACACTAATGAAAACAAAATGATGAGTATTATATTTAATTTCTGCTATTAGATCTTTGAAAATCTTACACACTGGACATTTAACTTAATTTTTTTTTTCTATTAACTGCTTACTGCGTATAAAGTAACAGCCTATTAAACATAAATAGACGCACACCTCGAAACCAACTTTCCGGTAATGGTAATAGATGACTAGAAAGTTAGTAAGTGGAAAATCCAGTAACTTTGTTTTTTTCTGTAGCACCTGCTAGAATTTTGACTCATCACACGAATGGAAACGCATCTCACAGCCTGCAATCTGTCTAAATGTAAGGGTGAGGCCTTGCAGTGACGTAACTGATACTGTGACAAAGACTAATTACCTATTGCTTCACTTCCTCCAGCTGTACCGTCGTCACATAATGTCCACAAGGTACTTCTATGACGAGGAGTGGCAGGTCTGGTCTATCTCTTGTACAGAACTTAGTGCTGCCGTGTGGGCGTGTGTTCTGGCATGTGTATACAGTATGCGTATGCAACACTGCCTCCGAGACTGAGTTGTACAAAATATTCCCTGGATTGTGCTGCACCGATTGGCACCCAGTCAGGTCTTGACAAAAGACTCGATAAACCTGATCATTAGTCATCTAAGCTTGTTGCAATATGCGGTCGCATATCGCTCTTTTGATGTTTACTTGGGGACTATTGTTGGTAAGTCAAGGGTGTGTGGGTAGATATTTGTTTCTTGAGGCTACAGGATCTGTGCCACTACAGAAAAAGAAACTGCTTTTGCTAATTATGTGAAACAATTA
Organism: Sphaeramia orbicularis; assembly: GCF_902148855.1. NCBI lineage: Eukaryota > Metazoa > Chordata > Actinopteri > Kurtiformes > Apogonidae > Sphaeramia > Sphaeramia orbicularis. Next base: position 28,794,886 of record NC_043973.1, read on the forward strand.
CCTCATTGTTCATGTCCACAGGAAGTGTTTATCCATAAGACTATACAAAACAAAAAGCATTCCTATGTCTCTCAAAGAAATACCGCACCATCTGAGAAATCAAGTTACTGTTAGATCATCTACATTTTGGATGCCTGTAATTCTTCTGAGAGCAGGAAATGAGACAAAAGACACAATATAATAGTGCAACTTTACCCATGTTCCGAGTCCAACTACCCCCATTGCATGATTCTGAAAACAGCTACAAAGTTGGAAACAGGCGTAAAGTGTGGTGTTGATGTGGCTGAATATCCAGGTGAGGACAGGAGATGTTCAGGGACATTGATAAAAGACACTTACGTGGAACCATACGAGGCTCAGAAAGGGTTAGTTTGAGTTTTTGTACTGGTTTTATCCCCTGAGAATGTCCAACTCAAAAATCAATACCATTTATACTTTATTTCAAATGCTTTCTCTTGCCATCATACAGCCTTTTCCCACAGGGGACTGAAGCCCTGAAGTGCTCTTAAACCTAACCAAGTTCCTGGCAAAAAACATCAATGTGACTGCGGTGTTATTTCAGACTGAAACCTACAAACAAACTGACCGATTGAGGCAGCAGTTTTTATGACGGAAAAGTGCTGCCTTGATATCAGTCCAGTGCTTCGGAACAGAACAACATAACAGCTTCAGGTTTGATTAATTAGAAAATGAATGAAACTTGTCAAATCTGATTTACAGGCAGTAGCACAGTTTTTTTTTTTTTACACAAATTTTATGACAGATATGAACTAAAACAATACTAAAAGTACAATGCTGTGTTTTCAAACAGGAAGTGGCAAGTTGTGACATTTTTCTATCTAAAAAAATGCAGCTATTTACACGTGTCCACTTTTATGTGCATTAAAATCAGCATTGATGCACCTCATTACAGGTGAGTCATATGATTCCATTTTCAGCTCAAAAAACATACAGTACTTTAGTGTTTATTTACTTTAAAGTTAGTAACTTTCAAAGTTAAATTCTGGCAACATGATGCTGCATTTCAAACTATAACATACAAAGCCGTCTGAAGACTTTTGCATTGAGTTAAGAGTCTCAAAAACACAGCTTTAACTAAAAGAATAATGTTTTTACGGCTTAACGTTCACCTCCTTTGCTATGTAATGTTGGCACAAAAAAGAAAATTTCAAGTTTGAGGCTGAAAAACTTGGAGTTCAGTGGTGTACAAAACCAAAGTCACAGCAGAAAAAATGAACAGTAAACATTCATGAGACTTTAACTAAACAAGCTGAGATCAAATGAACAATGTTAGGTGCAAAAACCACCCAAGGAAAAGTTTCGAGTTCAGTCATAAATTCACTTTTTGAGGTCACATTTACGTGTCTGGATGAAACTTTGTGTTTTTTCTGGCCTTACAGGGGAAATAATGAAAGTCCATAAATGTCAACCAAACTTTCCTGGGCTTCAGCTAAAGAAACAAAACTTCTCAAACTGGTCTAATGGTTTCCTTAGGTCCACTGGGCCATCTACTATGCATTTAAATCATTGTGTATTATACCTTACTACAGACAGCAGAAATGGCCATGCCGCTTTCTCTTCCTCTCATTCACTACCTGAAATTCAATTACACTGTGTCCAGAGTAAGATAATTACATTAACTGAAAACTTAGACATAATTACGGGGAATCAACAATGCTAACTGACGTTGTTTATTTCTCTGTCTAAGTCAACAGCATTAGGGCAAAGTTTCTTGTTATGCAACTCAATCTGCAGGGTTCCTCCACTGGAAACAAATAGATGCCAAGGTTAATTCCCTTATTTAGATATAAAACATGGTAAACTCCCTCGTATTTCTCTGCAGTTTTAGTGTTAGCAGATGTTGATATATAAATAAAATACATTTTTGCTTTTATTGGCCATACTATAAATTCTCAGGGTTGCACTGATACAAATTTCCAGACATCCAGTTTTCAGGAAGGCATAAATCTCCTCAAGCCCACTATCTGCGACTGAAGGAAATAAAAATCCCTCTTTTTGTGCCTCGAGCTCACACTTCCTGCTCAAATGTTCTGAGATTCAGACGGAGCAAAGGGCTCAAATGTCACAAAAAGACAAAACCAGATAAGTTATACCATCAAGTCCACAAAAAAGTCATTTATCTTACAAAGAGACTTTGTAGTTGGATTTAAAATTTCCTGATATCCTGCGCAGTGGAAATGCTATCTTCCTTTGCGTGGGAGATGCATCAACCCCTTAGAGAAAACATCTTAGGGCCTCAGAAAAGAAAAAAGGACCAGTATGTATTAAAGGATACCCCCCCCCTCTTTTCATACACACACACACACATACAATCCTTGTTGTCCCCAGCGACTGCAACAACACAAGCCCCTCTGACATCTCAGGAAGTTGATCTTTACACAGGGTCACATCCACACGGCTACCCTGCGATGCTGGTCCAGATGGTAGCCGATTGTCGTCTCCAAGGGCGGGGGACGGGTACTGCACTATTTGTCCATACACTACTGGGGAACGACAGCTGATGGAAAGGAAATGAAGAAAAAAAAAAAAACCAAGAGTAAAAAGTGGTCTGTGGTTAAGCTAACTGAAATGTATATGGTGGATGTAGTGGGTGACTGTGGGGTCAAACTGTGGCGAAGGGGTGTAAAGTCTCACACTTGATGCCTGAACAGGGCTGACCTTTTTTCCCTAAAGGCTAAAAAAAAGGGACAACACTTTCAAGTGTCCATCTGTTGCAAATAAAACGTCCAGCTGACTGCATCCCGTGCCTTGAGTTTCAATGGAGAAGGTGAAGTTTAGCCGGTTAAAAGCTAAGCAAAGTGACCAAATAAAGACCAAAAAGGCTAATGTTTACTCTCTGTTCCCAAAGAGCACTCACTACCAGTCACTGAGACACTCCAGATACCTGCGGCCGGGCCCATCACAGTGTTTACTCTCCACCACAGCATGAGGAAACCATGGATTTAGGTTCCACACAAACACAGGAATATGGCATGTATACTCACTTTCCTGCAAACTGCGCTTTAGCATTTCTAAGATGATGATATTCCTAAAATGAAAAAAACAGTAATGACTTCTGGAGTAGATCTGATGTTGAACTGTTGAGTGTGAATGAATTAATATAGAGCAGGATGGAGGTGTCTTGTGTCTTGCAACAAATTATTATTTTAGTTATGGATCTATTATCCATTAACGACAATTTGGTTAAAGAAATGTTTGTTATGAATACCTGAAAGAGATGCATTAAAAGTACAGTCATTAGAAGCATGGGCAAGAGCTGTGAAAAATGATCAAAAATGTTACCTGTTAATAGTAAAAATTACCACTATAAAAGTAAAAATATTTCTTTCAAGTTTAAAGCCTGATTTGTGGCTTGGTGAAAGCAGAAAAATCTGATACTTATTTTTGGTTGTGAACTATTCTTAATGATCACAACATAGGATTTTAATGAAAGACACCACAGTCTGATGCATTTATCTCCATCTCTGTGTATCCACACTGTGAATAATGAAGAATTCAAAAGAGCAGAGTAATTTTTTTGGCATGTTTGCTGAACTCAAGTACCATAGACAAAAATCAAAACATTGACATAATAATCAAACCAAAGGAGACAAAATAAAGGTTAAAAATTGCACAGTTTGCACAGGACAATATACCATTACCAATACAAATGACCAAATTGATAAATAAAATGAAATCCTATACATCTGTATCATAGGCCCATTGACAAATTGTCAAGATTTATAACATACCATACAAAAACTGTGAAACATTTTTCATTAACTATGGAAATTCATGGTTTTAAAAGCAAATCATCAAGTGAAACATGAAATTGTAATTGGAACTATATATATATATATAATTTTTTTTTTTTTTTTTTTTTTTACATAATTTTAGTTTCATGGTGTAAAATCAACAGATGAAAAATTCCATCTGGCACATTTACAGTAATGTTGACTTATGTGCACTGCCCCGTCAGACATGCCAATAACATAAAATAAATAAAAATAATTGGTGATGTTCCTTTAGGCTTCTACAATGGCTTTCCATTCAGTACATTTCATCCGTCTAGGTAGAAAATTCAAAATAATATTGTGATAAAATGTTTATTCAGCATTAAAATATGCCTGAGTAAGATTGAGTAAAACAATAAAACAATAAAACATTGTCAGCAAGTGACTTTACTGATAATGTAGACATAATAAACCCAAATGAAAAAAATGCACATTTTTGCAATGATGCATGTCATTGTATTGTATATATTGCAGTAATCATCATCACTTTTAGTTATACTGAAACCAAGTAATGTTTCACATTTTTTGGAGAAAGTATGAATTAATTTTGACATTATGACTTGCAGTCGTAAAATTAAGTATATACAGTAGTGTGCAAAAGTCTTAGGCCACCACTAGGTTTATCGTTTTTGCAGGGTTGAAATGAGTAACATATTTATTCTCCCATTCTCTTTTTTTTTCCAGATACAAGAACCAGCACCAACAGAAACATCTGACATGTATTGAATGAAACCTGGTATAAAACATAAGAACATTAATGACATAAATCTCACATTGTCTGGAAAAAAAAAGGGTTAAAGACATGTGAAGTGCAAAGGGAGGTCACACTAAATATTACATCTTTGGTTCATAGAAGTGTTTTTTTCCCTGAAGATTTTGTTTTTAATGCTGTACACACTTTACATATATCCAGATTGGATACAGGGAAATGCATATGTGTGGTCATTATAACTTTATTAAACCAACAAACTTCATCTTAGCAAAGCACATTTGCACAGTACTGTGGAGAATATCTATATGCTAAAGAGCACAATATAACTTAATTTTAGATGGTTTTGAGATATCTCCCTTAGGACCTATTATTTTTTTTAGATCTTATTTTTCATGTATTTTAAAGGGAAGACAGCAAGTTGAAGTTCAATGCTAGTAAACAAAACTAACTGCAGAAAATATGTTTCTTTGGTGATTAAGCAGAAGGAGCAGAAGAATGAATTTTAATTTCAAAAACAGTTCATGAGTTCTGGAGTAAATGACTAACAAAGAGATGTTTCATTGCCTGCATATTGGTTATCCTTTGAGCTACTGCTGTGTAATAATCAACACACTCCACATTTATCTCAATAGTCAATGATGCATTCATTACCCAGTGGTGATATCCATGAGAGAGGAGATAAATGCACCAGAAATGATAGGAGATGCATTAAGGCATGAATTACGTGGCAGCAAGTTGATTTATTGGAGCAAGTTAAATACAGCTGCACTCCTATTTCTCTCCAGCTGTGAGGGGCCCACAGGATGGCCCAAATAATCAAGAAATACATATCATTACTTAAATTATTCTCCCACATGCCCTGTTGGAAAGTCCATTAGCCATCTATAAAGTCGCCAAACAATCCTGTTCCTGTTACTCGAAACTCACAGAACCCCTGTTACCCCCAGCCCCATTTAAATTCCAATAAAGCACCCATCATTCTCCTGAAATGTTCCAACATTCAACCCACTTCCTCTTTTATATATCCAGACATTCTCCTCATTGAAGGCCATTCCAGCCAAGACAACCCCCCTCCCTGGCTTTTTTTCTTCTTTCTCCTTCCCTGTTAAAACCATACTGCTCTTCAATCCCACAGGAAGCCCGAAAGGAAGACTGGAGAGGGAGTGGGCGGCCAGCACACTGCTGCTAACTCATTGCTCAGTGCCTATAACCCCCTCACCCCACCGCCGACCCCCACCCCCCCTCCACCGGTCGCCACTGAGCCATGCGTGGAAAAGAAGAGCAGAGGAAGAGAGGCAGAGAGAAAGAAAAACAACAACCGCAAGCGGAGGAACCCACACATTTCACACATCATTCCAACAGCAGAAAACAGCTGTGATTCGGGAATTCCCTGCTGATTTAAGCATTCCCTACTCCAAGAAGGCCCAGGTCGGAGCACATCAACGCAGAGGACAGATAACTCTCACTCACTGGACTCCTCACTCTATCTAAACAAAGGAGATAGACGCTCTTTGAAGCAGCCTTAAGAGGTTCTTATTTTAGACCGATTACTGAGAGTCTTTTCTGTGTAGGTCTAACCACTGTTGCGTAGCATCGCCTGCCAACATCTCTGTTCCTGCCTTAGTCATGTCTGTAGCCCCGCTGGAGTGTTCACAGAGAGGCCCCATAAAAAGAACATTCTACAAAAGCCTTGGGGTTTCAGTTAGTAAGCTTTACTCTATTGCTCAGGCCTTACTCACCATTTCAACCTCTGCTTTACACATCAGCCAACCCTTAAAGTCACTGATGAGTAGTTTCTTCCTCATCCACACTAGCAGAGAGAGTAGAAGTCAGGGACAAATGGAGCGCAGGGAATTAGTTTGTACAGCCAAAGAGCTCTTATAATTTTCAGTGCTGTGAAAGGGTATTTGGTTACATTGCACGTTGTACTCACCAAAAGCATGACCAATTTAATTTGCACAGGAAATGTCAGAGGAACTTAGCTATGTCTTCCTGATGATACATCAACATGAAATGTTTGAAATGTGATGGGGTGCCACTAACAAATAACTGGGCCCCCGTATAATCTTCAGAGTATTTTCAAAATATTTCTCTCCAACCACAATAGTATGAACAACACATATTGGAGAGAAAATGGTGCTAGCTTTTCATCACACACCTCTCCCACAAGCCCACGGCTCAGATTTCATCTATTGTTAACGTGCGGGGCGTTATCCTGTTCCTGACAAAAAAAAAGCACATCACACAACATTAACACTGCTCCACAACAATGCTTTGCTTGTTTAAGATGGTTATGACTGAGGAGGGTGGTTGTTTCAAGGCCGCCCCCTCACTACAGATAGAGAGGGGCTTTTGCACAACCTGAGTCCTGGCTGCTTTGCCTCAGTCTTCAAAAGGCATCGACTTGGCAGAGCAGACACTGTTCTTCATATCAGCTACACCACTGAATACAAGGACTCTGGATATTATAACACACACTACAAACTGCTCACAGCACAACCCAGATAAAGCAATTCCATGTTCAACACATGGATAATATCACTACAGTTCCCACAGAAAAACTTCTTTTCAAAACTGCAGAAAATTTTAAAAAGTGTCAATTTGTAAGATCACGTGTTCATATTTAGCTTTTATTAGAGTATATTTTATCCACACCTATATGATTAATGTTTTACAGCGTTGCTGCTAAAAAGCAATATAAAAAGGTGCATTGAAGACTAGCGACAATGAGTATTTTTGTGGGGAAAACTTCAATGAAGATATCAATGAACAAGCTGTTTTCATGGCTAGTTAGTTTAAGAATGGAATTAGCGACATCACCAAATGTCAACTTCAACACAAACTTCACACCCTCTGGTAAAGACGTGGCATCATTTGCTGTTTCCGGATACTGTTCACTCCTCTGTATTCAGTCTGCTTCAATCCTTTTCAGCATCTATGAGAGAGAATAGATATCTAGACCCTTGGGGATATCTAAATCTGAACTCGGAGGTCATGTCCATCACTCATTTTCTCAAATAGATTAGGCTACTTTTTCATTGACAGAGCTTTTATACTATTTATTCAAGCTACTGCAGTACTGTGCCCCTGAGTCTATAAAACACATCCAGTTGTCATTCTACCACTTTACATGTGATGATGAAGAGCCGAAGAAGTGGATGACGCTGATAAGTAAACAATTTTTAAACAAATGAGAAAAAACTAGCCTAACTCTGGTAGGAGCTAACGTTGCTGTATTATCTCACTATCGTTATTTCCCACTGCATCTGCTAAACTGGATCTCTTACAGATGTCTTTTATGAGGTGTTCACACTTTGTGTTTCATCTGTCAGCCATTAGTCTGTGCTGTCCAGTTAAGGGGAGGAAAACAAAATAACGAATTATATCTCAACTGAGCATGAAATGATGCAACGCGCTGCTGTAAATATACCAAGACCTAAACCGTGTTTAAGACACCTACAATCGTGATCTACTGCAGATAAAACACTGACCTCTGAAGCTGAATTGGTTCCTCAGTAGAAAGACACAGAGAAAAAAGGCTCAGCAAGCATCGATTATTTGGATCTGGAAATAAGTTCTGTGGCACCAAGACGTCAGACTTGCGAACAAGTGGATGGGCACATGAGATTGTTAAATACTGACCCTTCAAATTAAGAGCAAATTTAATATTACATGAAACATTTTAGTATGGATTATATGTAAAACCACCACAAACTTGACCCCTGGACTGTCAGCTTCATATACTGTGAATAGCTCAGCCTGTAAAATTGTTTCCAAACGCAGCATCCCTTTCCAGACATTTTTCAATTGACCAACAGGTGCCAAGCATTTATAACCCAGGATAAATCTTGGATAGTTCCCATTATTTCTGTTCTTGGCAACATACACTGCTGCATGCCCAAGCCAGAGGAAGAAAAGTAAAGGGTTATTTTCCCCTGTCAGTCAAACATGAATATTTCGAATACCTCCAACATGACTGTTTAAAGAAATCACATTTGTATGTTGTTTACTTGTCCCCTGACCCAAAAACCCAATTAGATTTAGAGTAACTTTAATCTCCTGGGTATCTGCTTATTGTAATAATACTCAGATAAAAACTAAACAAGCAGGCATATTATAAAATCTCAGACTGCCTTCTAATCAGCTCAGGAAGAGGTTGTTGATGTAGTGGATATGCTGCAGGTCCAGAGGACTAATCTGTACTGCCTGGCATTAGTCCAGCTATATTCTGTACTCCAAACTATGTACACCAGGAAACCCATTCCCCACTGAACCACATGTATTCATCAAACTCAAGTGGTTTGATATGAAAATGAAAGGACAGAGAACTACATCTTCATCATTTAACAATGATTCTTAAGCACCATAAGTCTGCAACATAGGAATATACTTAAAGTATGTAGCCTTCATTGATGGTTTAATGGGTAAACTTGCCACAAGAAGGTCAGCAGCAGGGTCTTTTTCTTTTATGGAGGCGCACATTGCAAGCAAAGCAAGATGAATTCCTTCTTTTTTACAGGCCTCTGGCTTTAATTATAAAAACATGTGGTAATGAAGATGTTCCGCTCAAGGTCCCACCAGGAAATTAATTCTGAGCTCAACGAAGCATTGGTGTTGTTGAAACTTACTAGGCAATTAGAAATGGTACTGCAGAAAGTGTGTTGTGTTAAAAGCATATTGCATTTTAGTGCTCTGGGAGTTAAACAAATCACAGATCAACCCTGCAGCCGCACCACGCTACCACTACAACACTGAGTAATGTTGTCATCTCATCCATAAATGGCTGAGATGAAATACATTTTACAATGCTGATGAAATCCCTGTGAGGTGATGCGAGCTAGTAAAATGCTGGAACCGTGGCAAGACTGGGGCTGACATCTTCTTTCCCTCCTCTAACACACCCACCACTGTAGACTGTGAGAAGGCCTATCATCACTGTTGTTACAAGTCAGAAAGAATTATGTCATGAGGAGGAGCGTCTGCTATTACTTTGCCAAAATTATACTCTACTGATCTATGACATCACTTGTTGGTGTCTTTTTTGTTGCTGTGTTTATGTAGTTTTGGAACTAAAGTGGGCCAGTACATTACTGATGATCAAGCACTTGGTCTGTCTTGTTTTCTATTTTGGTCCAACTGATAGGACTGCATGACCTGACTGAATGCATAGCTCAAAAACAACTCTTGCCCTACTAGCCTCCCTAACTTTAGGCTGTCAGGAGTGCCTTTCTCCTCAGTGTTGACACAAGTTTGTAAAGTCATGTCTACATGGCAAGTTAAGGTCAGGGGAAGACAGATAAGGCTCTGTCAAAGAAGACAACAAAGCCCCAAATAAAGAACCTTTTGTCCAAGGCTTGGAGTTGCTGCAAAGACAGAGACATATTCAAGTTTGGTCTACACAAAAGGCACAGGAATTCATTCAACTCATGCACTTTTCTTTTACTTGTACGTACTGTTTATATTTCTCATTCATGCATGATCTCTCATCATCTCATTTTAAACCCAGCCAATCACTGAATATGTATTTTGGCTAATTTTCAGTAGCATTAACATTTTCATTAAGAGGCACTCTTGTAACAAGGCCACCACAGCAGCCACACTGTAAGCCGAGAATTCAAGTCTTGCATTCTGCAGCTTGTCAGTACCTGGCTAATTCAAAGATGTGACAAGGGGTCTAGACTAGAGAAAACCTGCAGGCAGTACAGGTATCAGCTAACAAGTGATTCTGCATGTGAATGTTGGGTCATGTAAAAAGTCTAAGGATGGCTTGTTTTGGGTGCAGACAAATGTATTTGGAAAGTTAAACAGTCCACAGTTCTCTTATATCATGTTTTAACACAGTGTGTATGTTAACTTTTTAACTAAAAAAGGGCAACATTTCCACTGTCAGTACATTATTCCCTTTGTATGGTTTTTACATTTAACATCACAAATGTACGAGAAAACACTGTAGTGTTGTACGTTGCATCATATGAAGAACAAAATGATAATAATAGTGTTCCTGCTGACATCCATAATTTAAAGCATCATTAGGGAAAGGGGTAAAAATAGCTGCCGTTTCCATTTCCGCCATTCAGAAATAAATAAACGTAACTACTTTAAGTGTCATTTTACCCAATTGTACCCTTTAACACTGGGGGCAAAAAACAGTCATTAGTGAGTCTTTAGTCCAGTGTGAAAGAGGTATAATAGTTGGAGTCCAAGGACTGCTGATTGCAAGATAAATGGTTATAATATTACTGAAGTGTGCTTTCTGGTAGATGATACCAAATAAGATACAAAGACTAGAAAGGACAGAACCCATTTAGCCTATATTTAACTAGTTATTACTCACCAGTAGCACCTTTTGGACAAATACAGAAAAGGTACCTTGGAAAGACCTTGACTGACACTACACCACACCCTTGCAATGAAGCATATAATGCCTTAATACCCAGGCAGTTGCTTTCATCGGTAGTTGAGCGATGAAAAATCATCAGACAAGCCAGATCAGGATTCCCTAACAAGCATAAATAATTACTGTAAGTATTTGCGAAATTGAGCAGATGTTTTCATGAATGTTATGTCTTGATGTTCAAATATGTTCTCCATCATCCTGAGTGACATAAAGCTACATTATAGAAACTAAAGTCAAGCAATTTCATGTCCCTCACAGATTTCCCACTGTTTACTCTACTGAGTGTGGGAAAAAAAAGGAAACATTTAAGCAACTGACTGCGGATCAGAGCCAATGCAAACTAATGCAAAACAATCTAATAGTACACCTTGAAGCCACTGTGGAGCTCCAACATCCTTTTAATCAGGATGTGAGACAGGAAGGCCATGTCTTTAGACTGCATGGGGACTGCAAATTAAATGCTATGGATCTCCGCTGTAATAGCTTCTGACAAATGCAAGAGTTCATTCTAAAAAAAATTGGATAAATTAACCATAATGTACCGCAAGGACCAAACCACTAAGAGCGAGTCATGACTTAAAACATGCAAAATAGTTCACTGTTCCAATGGACCACACAGGAAGAGGCTAAATGCTATGAGGGAAGTGAGGTCCAGAGATCAGCCACCACCCTTCAACCATTGCTTTCTTCAGATGTATTTGGGAAAGGGGGTTTGTTTGCGAAGCTATTGTTCTCTTCCCAATGGGGGATTCCTCTCTTGGATCACACTGCTCCTCAGAATGACATGTAGGCTATTAAAGAAGATGCCGCACCTAACGGACGTGGTCGAGATAATAGTGAGAGACTCTCATCTTCAATTTGGATGAAATAAATCCAGGGCTCCTTGGTAAATGAATAAGCAAGGAGCAGGAATACCAAAGTCAAAGATCTCACCCTGTCCTTCTGATGTTTGTTTGTGTATCCTCAACTTTCCTGTTTTTCTGCACAGCTTTGATCCGTGCAAAAACCCCTGTCCATCTTATTGGCATCTTTTACATTCGCATCGTGACACGAAGATCCATTGGAATGAACACTGAATACAAATACACCAACTTCTTTGTGTCTGTGGGAAAACAAGGCCTCAGACTAGAGTGTGTCTGTTCACCATCCTTCTGAACTTAGATGAGCTCCAAATTCTTTTGAGTAAGGTTTGCAAGTGTGTTAGAGCCATGGTTTTTATCCAAGCTGAAAGCCTCCGGGATGGAAACAAAATGTTCTGTGCCCACTTTCCATCTTTACCCTCTAGGACTAACTTACTGTTTCAGCAGTTTCAGTCTGAGAAAACTTTGAAAAACTGTCAAACATTTGAGGTTCACTGGAAAACATATTATTCTAGGGACTTATTTTGGCCCCAGTTACTGACCTGCAGGTTATTTTATTAAAAATAAGAGTCAGTCACAAATCAGTTGCTTTAAAATGTCAGAAATTAGCAAGTGATGCCTCACTCTCCAAAATCCAGAAGCACCGGGTTCAATCAATACCCACAAAAAAGGAACACACCACTGACACCCTTAACATACAAGAACATTTATGTCTCTAACCTTTAACTCTTGAACACCTATACACCCTCCAGCAATGAAAAACATCAACTGATTAAAAATGTTTAATCATTTTGAGCAATTAATTCTACCAATATATGTAAATAATTCAAGTAAACCCCAGTTTCCCAGCTTTTCAACAGCATCAGATATGGCCTATAGGTCTATAGTCAACAGGGAAACACTCATTTTCTGCAGCATTGATTCACCAATAAAACTCATGTAGTTTGACACATGATGGTTGATATAATTGTTTTTTGTTATGTTCAATTAATGATATCTTTAGCTGAAAAAGTCATCTTTATTTCAGTTTTCTTTGTTTTCAACTATTAGCATTCAAATTGTCTCTGAACATTTATGAAAATCCCCATGGTCAGTGATTTAAAAATAGGAAGACACCAGATTTTCACTGAAAATGTTATAATGAAGGTAGAAAAAAATTCATTTGGAAGTCACTAGAAAAACAGTTCTAGGTCTTTAAGGGTTAACCGGTCATCAAAACTAACACTATCTGTCATAATTACCACTCTTAGAAAAACATGAATGTATGCAAGTAGCTACTGTATATATACTGCGTCACCACAAACCAACACTTTTCCAAGTGTGAGGTTACAATATGCAACAAAAGGATAAAATACAACAGATTTATGACACAGCCCGTTCATGTGATATAGTGGTGGAGACGGACTTTGGAGATCTGTGTTTACAGTAAAAAGTCAGCCATAGAACAAGCTAAATGACTATTTTAGAGCAGTGGCCTCTTTTCCCTTTTAACACTGCACCTGATGAGATGGGAAGATAACTATAGCCCTTTTTCCAACCTAAATTCCTTGATCTCTTTCCACTCGAGACTCCACGCACAACCACTGGATCATGGAAAGGCCATAAATGCAGCGGATGGCTTTGTTACTATGTACAAACAAAGGACGTACGAATCAGTTCAATGAGTAACCACGTTTACTCACTTATTCCAGACTGAGTTTTCAGTCAATGTATACATGCTGCAGAGTGTGTGTTATGTATGGGTTATTCTTTTTTAAAATACAAGACGGAAGAAGGAAGAAGGAAGAAGGGCTTGTAATAATTACATAGAGGGTGGTTGAAGGCAGACGTAAAAATTATACATGATTGTTTGTGGTTTGTTTAGACGGCAAGTAAATCAGACACAACATTTCTTTTGACTGTTTTACGGCTGAACGACTGAATTACTGTATTCTGATGTGTCTTCAGAGTAAAAAGTAAGCCAAAGAACAAAAGCTGCTTTACTTCTGTTTCCTCTCGATGACATACACGTCTAGCCTCGGGTGCGTCTGCTTCAAAACACAGATCACTGTAGCTCCACTAAAGTATCAGTGCTGCCAGATAACCTGCCCTCCACAGAGGCACTATTGTCCCTGGGTGAAACCAAAATCCTGCACCTCACCAGAAACCTTTTTAAAATCTCTACCACTCAGACTTGATGCAGTTTATCAAAGCTAGGAGGGAGGGAACTGGGAAAATTATTCTGCGGCTCCCACGGCTCACACCAAAAGCCATAATTCCAACAATGGCTGCAGCACAAGTAGTCTGGGAAGGTCGTCAGACTACCTGCAAGACACAGCAGTAGTAGCAGCAGCAAAGCCAAAACGGACCCTCAAACACAGACAAGAGATTCTCAGATTACACAGGATCATAACCTATATTTCACTACCAGCATCCATCTAATCCAAGAGAGTGGGCTTTAATGAAAAGAAAGAGCACGGCTTTCTGAAAGTGATGGAAAATTCAGGTGACTGATGAGGGGAGCTGCCTTGTTAGATCCCAACACAACGCAGAAGGAAAAGCACTTACTCAGGATGCTGAAATGCACTGCAAGACTGAAATTGTCATGATTCAGCTCAACTTTTGCAGGTGTGTAAGCACATTTAAATGCAAAAGTGATGAAGCCTGGACTTCACCTACACATATTATCTTCCAGTCTTATTCTGTGGAAAATAACCCACTAACTCTAAGAAAGCATATTGATATAAGCGGGTTATCTCGTGCCCAAAGCAAGCTGTGAACCTCACAGGGGGGATTATGGATTTAGCCAATGACATGCCCCTGAGATTAGTTTGATCTTTCACAGGTTATCTCATATAGTCCTCTTACAGGACCTCTTAGGCAGCTTTGCCTTACACTACAGTTTGGAAGAAGTGATTTGATTATTTAAGCATACAATAAAAATTTAATCATCTGCTCTGCAGTATATCTGCAGTCAAACTGAAGGAGTTCAATTGATTCTGAGGCCATTTAGCATCTTATCAAGGAAATAAATAACCCCAGTTATTGCTTGTGGTTGGCTGCTGGTGAAGCTGTGGGCATTATTTACAACCCCTCCACAGATGATGACAGTTAATAAGTGAGCATGCCAGCGCATAGGACGAGGAGCTTTTTTATTATTCAGCAAGTCCTGTCCGACTCCCACAGAAGCCATCACTCCCTGCCAAGCTGTCGCTGAGCACACGACTGACAGGTGGGCTTCCTGTGGGAGAAGCTGCCAGGTGCATTATCACATCTCAATTTCATTTCCAAGAGCTCGTAATGTTTCCCACGTAACAGGATTGCAAATAGACATGGGCCACTAAAAAATAGTTCATTTCTTTAATGTTATAATTTTGTAAATGCAGGAACTGTGGTTTGATTTTATTAGATCTGAAAAGTCACATGACTAACACATGAAAAAGTATTTTAATAAATAATGATGTTTCAACAGCTCAGTGCATGCTCATCTTTTTTCTCCAAAATTCTCCTTACAAATCACCCCACCACTTAACCATGAAGTTTTATAGTTTATCCCTGAACTCGTCATTTAAGAGTTTTTCTCAACCTGAAAATCTTTTGTTACTTTTTCATATGAACAGCTAAGCAGATGTTCTCGCTTGTTTCTTAGCAACACAAACACTTTTCCTGTCCCATAATTAGATCAAACATTTGACCGTTGGTGAAAATGAGTATGTGTCTCCTATTTTGGTGACTGTTGTAGAACCTCACAGGAGTGCGTGCTCCTTATGGACTGAGAAAATGATCCTTCACTTTAAGACTCATTAACCTTATTTAAACCCCACTGGGTTAATTAAAGCATAAGCTTACAAGAAGAATGTGTGTCTTTTTTTCCATTTTGGTGCTACTCAGCAATAAACATTTTTAATCATCTCATATTTACTTATGTATGTAGACATGTAGTCAGCCTCACTAAGCCTTAATTATAAAACAACACAAGAATAAACTGTGTAAACTGTCTCATGTCTATGTGTTTCATGTTTTCTACATAAAAACATGAAACACAATTGCATGGTTTCATATGGACTCTGTGTCAAGTAAATATTTTCAAGACCTTAAAAAGAAAGTATTGTTTTCTCCAATCATCAACCCAAACTGAAAACAAGGATTTCACAGAGCCAACAGTAACTAATAAGTAATAAACTGGCATAGTTTGAGTAAGTGGTAAAATCTTGCAGAGTAAATGTAGTGAAACTTTACCTACTTTGGATCACTATTAAAAAGAAAAATAAATCAAAAGTCCTTGTCGGCTGTAGTTTAAGATAAAGCTTTGGGTCAGCATATGAGATTCTATAATTTAATGAGAGAAAGACTATTACTACTTTCACTACAATAGAAAACATTCACATTTAGATTTATAAATCTATTACAAAAATATACTTAAATCTATGTATATATGCTGACAGTCTATCCTATATCTTGAAAACACATGCTTTTTCATTTGTTTTCATCAAAGTATGTAAAACTTAGTACATTTTTATCTTTGATGCACATAAAGTTAGATTGCTGTCTGTGTACTGAATGGGACTGCATACAATGTTGTTGTATTTTTTGTATAATGACAATAAAGATTCTAATTCTGATCATTTCCTCAAAAAAAAATGTGTGAATTTCTCCTTTGGGTTCAATAAAGTTCATCTGTATCTGTTATTATAGACCAGTGAAGAGGCAGCACTTTCATCCACTTGCTGTTTATTTTTATTATTAACAAATTTGTGTTTAATTTTTAAGATGTGAAACGATGCACATCTCCAATGGTTTTCGTATAGCCGTTTTTCATTTCAGTTACAATTACGTTAGATTATTACGGACATCGTGTTCTAAGAAAACACAGTGTGCCACACAGAAACATCTGTCTCAGCCTCTGGCCAAAAACAAAACCCAACAACAACAACAAAATTCTCTTCGCCCATATGGCGGAACTCACATTTAGCTGGAAACAGAAAACTGGATCAGTTGTAAAAAAAAGAGAGAACAGTAATTAAATAGAATGGAGCTGAATGTCGTGCCTATCTTTACAGCTGCTCAATTTTAATCCTCTCTGGTCTTAATAAAATTCCCAAATCCTTATTTACTGTGGGAGACTTTACTGCTGCGTGAAATGTGCGCTGTCTAGTTTGTTTAGAAGCCCAGAAATATTTAGGGACTCTGTCTTTTTGGCTCACAAACACTTTTGATTTGTTATGGTTCTCTAAAAACCCAGCACTGGCTGTTTGAGCATGAGAAGAAAGATGCAGCTTGCACGTGTGATGCTGGCAACAGACACACTGCGCTTATCTGCTTATAAGGAGGAAGAAGAGCGCAATGAGTGGGAACACTGATGATTCATGAGAATAGGAAGTCAAAGCAATTAGGGAGTAAAATGATACTTCTGGTCACTTTCTCTCCTGACGTCTGGCCTGTAAGAGGTACAGTGTGAATCAGCTGGCAAGACATGTGGAGTAAATATAATAATCCAACACTGAAAATGGAAACAACTTGTCATCCTTGTGCTTTTTGTGAATTATAATTTGAGGTGACCGTTTAGAAAGTTGGCATTCAGCAAAAAATTAACCACTTCCTTCAAAAATAATAAAAGAAAAGAATCATTTTGCAGTCAAAGCAGTACTGCTATTAAAAAAAAAAAAAGTTTTGTGACCTTTACTTCAGGGTCAAAAAGAAGAGACTAACAAGCACTTCTACTTCAGCAACTGTTTGCAGATTTTCTACAGCATCTCTCCTGCTTTATTGTATTATTTGTGCTTCATATTTTTGGGAAATGACAAAACTATCCTCATGCAAACTCATGCACAATCATCTTCTATGTAGTTAGGGCTGTGTATTGGCAAGAATCTGGTGATATGATACAAATCACAATACTAGGACCACGATACAACATATCATGATATATCATGATACTGTTAAAAAGGCAATAATTTGTTTGTCTCTTTTTTGTTAAATGATTATTTCCTGGAAGAATTGAATTACACCAGAAATCTGCGCAAATACTAAACACATTTTTATTTGATCCCAAAAGGATCTAATGTTATATCATAAAATGTTCAAACTGAAATTCTGTTTTCCAGACATTACAGTTTAAGATCCTGTTCAAATGTTCATATTCTATTAGTTCAGAACTAACATCAGAACATTATTTTAGTGCAATCAAAACAAAGGAACTAACATTATTTAATAAAAGAGTGTTAAATAATAATGAATAAAATATAAACAAAAAAGAAAAACAAAAAACAAAAATGAATATCTGCATTTGAATAAATACCTAAAAATATTGATACAGTACTTTTCAATATCGATACAGTATTGTGAAATGAAATATCGCGATATATCGCAGAACCGATATTTTCTTGCACCCCTATATGTAGTTAGAATATACTGTATATAAATAAGTTTTAACTGACTAAAAGTGAGAAATAAAAATCTGAAATGAGAAAGTTTAAATCTGGATACAAATGAATCAAACATAAGGCAATTTATAAGAAAAAGAAACACACTTAGATTCTGCAAAAATATATGAACTTGCACAACAAAAATCAACATTTCATGGGTTAAGATCCAAAAGAAAGAAATAAGACAGTGAATTGCACAACCACATCCCCTCCCTGCAGCAGCATCATCATCAATCTGGTGCAAATTTGCGCACTCTGGTCTTCGTCATTTCACACGGGATGTGCCAAAAGAACCGTTTTTACGCACTTCACCAAACCAAACTCAACTTTAAGACTACATAAAGGCCGCTGCGTGGGGATTATCAGTAACTCCACTTGTCTGACAGTCCAAGTTAAGACTTTACAACAGTCTGTCTGCTGTTCTCAGGCTCAAACTGCGAACACTGGGACAAACTTTTTCTCTCACTCTTTTATAACTTTCCACGCGGCGCTCGGAGCTGCCTGTGATTTCTGTGTGATTTATGTACACGCCAAAGTAAAGAGAAAAGCGAAAGTTCTGTGTGGCTTTATCATTACAACAAAGCCCCGTCCCTGTCCCGGTAGTTGTCTGACTTACCTTTCTTTTCCGCCAGGACACAGCAGCAGACACACAGCACAGAGGTGAGCCACAGCCACGGCACTAAACGGGGCGCCATCGTGTTGGCTTCTTTTTGGGTTCTGTTTTTTTAAAGTCGCTGGTCAAAAAGTGTCATTTCATACCAACAGGATGAGATATTCCGCTTTTTACGAACAAAACTGGAGCTCTTCAGTTGTCTTCTTGAAAAGTACAAATATTTTCTCTCCCTTCTCGGGGAAACTCAAACTTTGACAGCTCCTCCTCCTCGCGCAGATATCTCCACTCCTCCAGGCTCGAGCGGCCAGGACGAACCACTGGGAGCTCTGACGTCAGCAGGAGGGTGGGATGCGCCCCTCGAGGCGCCCAGGTACAGGTCAGAGGGGAGGATGCAGCCAATAGAGCAGGGCTGTCAAACTTAGTCTGGTTCAGGGGTCATATTTAGCCCAATTTGATCTTAAGCGGGCCAAACCAGTAAAATGATCACTTAATAACCTATAAATAATGACATATCCAAGTTTTTCTTTTTTTAATGCAAAAACCTCCAGTTAAATTATAAAAAATATTTACATTTTACAAAAAAGATGTGAATAACTTGGAAAAAAACAGAAATTTCATTTGAAAAATTAGTGCAATTTTAACAATATTATGCCTCGACTTATTATTTATGCACGTACATTACACACAGTGTTACATAAACATTTGGTAACAGGCAGAATATTGTTAAAAATTTGGAGTTTGGAACTAAAATTTGAACAATTTCTACGATATCACATTATCTTATTATTATTATTAACACAACTACAGATCACAGTAGATCCATAAATGCACCAAACATTTAGGAACAGGCAGAATATTGTTAAAATTGCACATTTCGGGTTGTTCATCCTTGTTTTTATTTATGTATTGTTAAGGGTTAGTATTTTTTTTGATTCTGTAATGGGCTGTGTCATTTGTTCTGTTGTATTTTTGTAGTTTTTCTGTTCCTGTTTTCCCTCCAACAGATAGTAGTTAAAAGAGGATCAGCTGCAGGTGTGCTGTTGCTCTGCTGGCTGCACATTTCGGGTTGTTCATCCTTGTTTTTATTTATGTATTGTTAAGGGTTAGTATTTTTTTTGATTCTGTAATGGGCTGTGTCATTTTTTCTGTTGTATTTTTGTAGTTTTTCTGTTCCTGTTTTCCCTCCAACAGATAGTAGTTAAAGGAGGATCAGCTGCAGGTGTGCTGTTGCTCTGCTGGCTGCAGCTGATTGGTGCTTCAGGAGATGAGCCGGGAAATTTAAAGGACAGATCTTCATTCCTCCAGAGACTCCTCTCATTTCATCTCCCCCTCTGTGCAGACCAGCCTTTTGTCATTTTTTTGTTAGAAATTTGTAAAACCAGTGATACAAGGAGGGAATCTTTTTCTTTAAGTTTTGTTTGGTAAGATTGATGTATTTTGTTTTCCTTAGTTTGTTTTTGTATAACATTATGATTCCCTTACCTGATTTAATTTTTCTTTCTTTGTAAATAAATATCTCATACTGCAGTTCCATGGTTGCTGGTCATTTTTGATAATTTGCTCCTGTTTGTTAAGGGACATGGAGGGAGGGGAGTCTCAAAGCATGTTGCGTCTCGGCAACCCCTAGACCGAGCGTAACAGTATTTATTTGCATCTTATTGTGAAAGAATACTTTTGTAAATGTAAATATTTTCACAGTATCATGTTATTTTTTTCACTTACATTTTTCCACATAATTTTTCACAAAGAAAATTTGTAGTTGTCATTAATTATGGGTTACTGTGTTGTTATTTTTACTTGAGATCACATTGGTCTGTATGTGGAACCTGAACCACAATGATTTTGACAACCTTGACTGTTCAGGTTTATTTTTGCACTTTCATCCTGCGGGCCAGAATGGAACCTTTGGTGGGCCAGATGTGGTCCCCTGGCCGCATGTTTGACACCTGTGCAACAGACTGACAAAGATCCAAGAAACAGGAAAAACAATGGCAAAGAGAAGAAAAACGGGAATCTGTCTTAACCCATAGAGACTGTTGTGCACATTTTACGCACTTTTCATTTAATTTTTGATCATTTTGGCTGAGTTTATGCATTTGGCATGAATTTTAGCAAGATTGTGTATTCTTATTTGACCAGCCCGTACACTGAGTCTAAAATACACTGTGTACAAACAATTGTTTCACTCATACTGCAGAGAAAGACATTGAAACCCTTTCAAATCAATGTATGACATTTTTTTAGCTATCCCATGAGGAGCACAGTTTTTGACACAGTGAAAAAATAATAATGCGGAGAAAAAAAAAATCAATGTTGTTTATCACTGACAAATCCGAGGCTGTAATAATTTGACACAAAAATTACTTGGCATGTAGTATCCATCCATCCATCCATCCATCCATCTATCCATCCATCCAAAAGTTAAAAATTAATTATTTGCATATTACTTTGCATATTACTATTCATGCATATTACTTTTTGTCACTTATTTGACACTGCACAAAATTAGTGTATGAAAATCAGTGTTTCTGCTAATCACTGATATATCTATCTTGACCCCATATATATCCCAGGCTGTAATAATTCAAAATTTCAAAAGTCTACTAAAATTAATATTTTGTTTTTTTCATCTGAAAACATGGTGACATAACAAAAACCTGGCATATAAAGAATTTAATGAATTTATAATAATTAATTTTTATGAATGAATGAATGAATGAATGAATGCTTTTAAGGTGCATATTTTTTGTCCTTGGCGATAAGAGTGAGACTAATGTTAGAACTAGTCTTGAGGGTTAATTTTTCCTACACACTGTAAACTGGATGATGGAAAAGGACAAAAGGTTGACAATCTATTAAAAAAATGCTATTTCTAGTAGTTTATTAATATATTTTGAGATTAAATGAATGGTGATGATGGATAGATCAATTACCACAACATTTTTGCCTTTTTTTTTGCTTCATATAAACAGGAATATGCACCAATCCAAGGTTATTTGCTTTTATTCTATATCTGCCTTCCCCATAAATGAATGAAGGCCTTTATCTGCTTATTTAAAATTGATGGGGCATAACTCAGCTTTCTAAATATAAAACATACAACAAAATAACAAAAATAAATTTTGCAGAGAATTATAATAATGTAATACATCTTTTTTTTTTTTTTTTTTTTTTTTTTTTTTTCACAGCAGATGCTTTGACTGGTAGCAGCAGGTGAAGCACAGGTACATAAACAGTGGCTCAGCTGTGACCAGCCATTCAAGTAAGTTAGCATGCACAATACCGGGAAATGGCGAATAAATTTAATTGGTTTGTTATTAACATTATTATGGGTGCCTGTGAGTTTCCTGTTTACACTGTAACTTGTTGTGAAAAAGATCCATTTACTCTTATTCTGTCATTTATAATCTCAGATATATTGTTCAAATAGAGAAATGATCAGAACAAACAGAACAGACCCCTGAGTGTTGATCAAAACTATATTATGGATAAGGCAATGAGGCTGGGGTCTGTTCTACATACATATCGTTAGCCTCATAGCATAATTACCAAACTCATACACAAACGGACAAAAGTACTGGGACACTTTGAATTCAGGTGTTTCTTTTCTAACAGGGATCTGGGATACAAAACAATAATGACAAATGTCATAATGTAGTTTTATATTGGGATAAATATAATGTTGGTTATTAATACTGATATGTCAAATCAGCATGAACAGAACATCCAACAGCTGTAACCATGATGTGTCCCAGTATTTTTGTCCATGTAGTTTATAAACATCCATATTTCCTTCAAGTTCAAAGTGAGATTTTTCTTCCTAAATGAGATGTGAAGAGTGTAGATGGTTAGTTGAGGTAGAAAATTATAATTTACAGTCAGAGGATTGAAAAATATTTTAGAAATTTATAGGTAGAACAATTAAAATCATAGTCATGGATTAAAAAAAAAAACAAAAAAAACAATGTTGAGAGAAATTAAATTAAAACATCTCTGATCTCCTTTTGGAAGCAAAGATAACAATTTAAAGCAAACTAACCAATGCAATGATATTTGTCACAATATAAAACTATGACATTTGTCATGATTGTTTTGTATCCCACACCCCTATTAGAAAAGAAACACCTGAATTCAACGTGTCCCAATACTTTTGTCCATTTGTGTATGAGTTAGGCAATTATGCTATGAGGCTAACGATATCTGTTTTTGTTGTATTTTAACTAATGCGCAGAATCTGATTGAGATATGTTTGGTGAACACATAGATACGTAAAGATGAAGAAAAAGGTGAGGATGATTCATGGAGATGTCAAAACTTGGTGGTTTAGTTGAATTTGGCCCATAGAACCACTGAATCACCTTTTCGCTCTTTACAATGCTTTTCTGTAAGTGGTCCTCAGCATCAGTGATACATAGGGGTTGAATGGACAAAATGTCTGGACTACTGACAGACAGTCTGCCTCATTGGAGCTGAATCTAATTGGATGTCAAGCTGCTTAAATGTGTTTGTTGTTGTATACAGATCCTACTCTGTGAGGATAGAAGTGACAGAAGTCATTTTTCATACTGGTGCTTATTTCATTACTGCAGTGTAATGGCTCAGCAAATCGTCTATGGTTGTTGGAGGGAGACGTTATTGTGTTGGGTGAAATTATGACCATTCTACTTGAGGAGAAATTACCTAATGTTAGGGCTAACGTTTCACATGAGACGACACAGAGAGCTACTTTGAATTTACTGTGGATGTGATGCAACTGACAGTTTGACTGGTTGTGTCCTGTCATTGGGAAACAAGAGGAAAAACACAGCCTCTGTTTCTGTGAAGTGAGGGTGAGTTCCTTTAGCACATAAAGACCCAGTGTGACAGTTCACAAATGATTTTTTTCCTCTCTATTTAATATTTCTTAAGTGATTTGTTACCATTAATTACAATATTATCCTCTGTATTTTACTTTTTTTTAAAAGTTAAAATCAGGTATGTTCCTGTATTTATTTATAATACTTACTAATCATGTAGATTTTTATAAAAGCTCAGATTAAAATTGAGGGTTATTATATCAGAAACAGAGAAAACTGAAGAAAAAGTGACTTTTTTCAGCGAAATATATCACTAACTGAACATAAACCAAGCATCTCCATCCACTGTCATTGATCCAACTCCATGGGTTTTACTGGTGAATGAATGTTGTAGAAGATGACGGTGTTTCCACGTTCACCACAGAGCCTCTGAACGTCCAAATGGGTCACATCAGATGACCATGAAAAGGTGATAAACTGCATTTTACACCAATTATTTACATGTATTGATTGGATTAGTTGTTCAACAGTTATTTAGCTATTTATATCGGTCGATGATTTTGATTGCCTGTGAATGTTTGGGTCTTTATGGGTTAAAGAAAAAGTTACTGAGGTCAACTGCTGTCATATATTTACTGAAAATCCATTTTCAACCGCAATAAGGGCTATATTTTTCCAGTCTCATATAAAGCTTGGTTTTAATTACTTTAAATGTTGCCAGGGTTCACCACACTGAGAGCCATGGAGGTTAAAAAAAATCATCACAGCTTTTCACCAGAGGCCAGTTTCTACACCACTGGCCCGTGTCTCGGTTATGAAATGTACCACAGCAAGAAAGCAAGAAGTCCCAGTTGTAACAGTCTTTTGTATCGCCATCCATCGCTGTCCTAAGGCTCTGTTCATTTTGCAATGGGCTGCCCAGATCCCCACACTACAGCTGTCTGTCAGCCAAGTAGAAACACTAAACAAGCACAGAATAATGGCCAGATCACTGAGAGTACAAAAGATAGAATAAAAGAAAGAGAGACAGCGAGACAACAGAAACACAGGCAGCATAAGAAAGTGTATGAAAGAGTGTAAGGACAGATGACAACCAGCTCACAAAGTACATACATGTCCCACCTTGTTGTATTTTCACATTTTCCATCTTCTTCAGTACCTGTTTAGTAGTGTGTGCATACTCTCGCCTCTCTCAAGTAGGGCTGATTACACTGATTAAACCTACAGAATAAAAGTAGTGGAACTTTGCCTGGGCAGCTATGACTGTCACGAAAGGGGAAATGAGGACTCAAATGCACAGTACTGAAGGGAAAAAATAACAAGTTTATTTAACAAAAAATGAAAACCAGACAACGAAAAACCTAATACAAAAACTAAAGTAGAGTCCATAGGAAAAAACATACAAAACCTGAGTCAGAGTCCGTGGATGAATATGATCAAATGTCCGGGCTATGGAAAGGAGAGAGGAGTAATGGACCAGCGCTGCATGGCTGCAAACCTAATCCTTAAATAGGCCAATGGTAATTGGCTGCAGCCACGCAGCGCCAGCAGGTGAGTATGATGATGATAATGATTATAACAAAAGAGGAGCTGAGGGTCACACAGGCACAGGTCCATGACCAAAAGGGAGGAGCAAAGAGTCACCCAGGCACAGATCCTGACAGGACCCCCCCCTCAAGGGACGGCATCCTGACGTCCCCAGAGATGCGAAAAAGCCCCCCACGAAGACCAGGGCATCCTGGCAAAAGGGGCATGAAGAACCACAGGGGAGATAGGCTGAAGTACCTCCCGGTGGGACGGTGTGAAGAGCCTCCGGGCGAAGAGGGTGAAGCACCTCCCGGTGAAACGGCGTTAAGAGCCTCCGGGTGGACTGGCTGCAGAACCTCAGGGCAAACAGGCTGACGCACCTCCCGGTGAAACGGCGTGAAGAGCCTCCGGGCGAAGAGGGTGAAGCACCTCCCGGTGAAACGGCGTGAAGAGCCTCTGGGCGGACTGGCTGCAGAACCTCAGGGCGAACAGGCTGAAGCACCTCCCGGTGAAGCGGCGTGAAGAGCCTCCGGGAAGACTGCCGAAGCACCTCAGGACAGACCTCCGGACCAGGACGTGGAAAACCTCCAAACCAGGATGATGTAGCCCCTCCGGACCAGATCATGGAGAAACCTCCCGACCAGGACGTGAGAACCCCTCCAAAACAGGACAGAAAAATCCCCTGGTTCGTGGACCTCCAGGGCTGTGGCAGACAGGACTCCAGCTGGGCTTAGGACATTGACTGGAACTGAATATGGCTGGACTAGTGACTCTAACTGAGACAAGACAGACCGAACACTGACTGGACTACAGACATCGACTGGAATTGGACTATGGCTGGACCCATGACTCGAGCTGACTGAGACTGGACAGACAGGGCTATGGACTCTGAGACTGGACAGACAGGGCTATGGACTCTGAGACTGGACAGACAGGGCTATGGACTCTGAGACTGGACAGACAGGGCTATGGACTCTGAGACTGGACAGACAGGGCTATGGACTCTGAGACTGGACTGACAGGGGAACGGACTCTGAGACTGGACTGACAGGGGAACGGACTCTGAGACTGGACTGACAGGGGAACGGACTCTGAGACTGGACTGACAGGGGAACGGACTCTGAGACTGGACTGACAGGGGAACGGACTCTGAGACTGGACTGACAGGGGAACGGACTCTGAGACTGGACTGACAGGGGAACGGACTCTGAGACTGGACTGACAGGGGAACGGACTCTGGACTGACAGGGAGACACAAAGAGCGAGGCCGAGACGGGGAGACACAAAGAGCGAGGCCGAGACGGGGAGACACAAAGAGCGAGGCCGAGACGGGGAAACAGGAACGCTGCGTGGACGGACGGAACCGGACTTCAGGAACGTTGCCGGACGGAACCGGACTTCAGGAACTTTGCCGGACGGAACCGGACTTCAGGAACTTTGCCGGACGGAACCGGACTTCAGGAACGCTGCCGGACGGAACCGGACTTCAGGAACGCTGCCGGACGGAACCGGACTTCAGGAACGCTGCCGGACGGAACCGGACTTCAGGAACGCTGCCGGACGGAACCGGACTTCAGGAACAGACAGGAACAGGCTTTAAAAAACGCTGCGCGAACAGACAGAATCAGATTGCAGGAACGCTGCACGGACATACTGAATCAGGCTTCAGAAAACGCTGCGCGGCCGGAACCGGACTTCAAGGAGGGGAAACTACCAGACGGCGTACTAGCCTCCAGGTAGTACTGAAAAATACACAGAAAGACAAATACACGGAGAAATACACACGGAGAAATACACACGGAGAAATACACACGGAGAAATACACACGGAGAAATACACACGGAGAAATACACACGGAGAAATACACTCAGAAAACGGCACACACGGACAGAGAGAGACAGGGAGGAACGAATAAAACAAGCAGAACAAACAAACTAACATGAACAGGCAGATCAGAGCTAATAAACTCACTCGAACCATTAGACACACGAAGGAAAAGACACAAGAGAAGAACCCGGACCCCACGAAGGCCCAGGTCCCCACATGGAACAGGACACTGGAAACACGAGGCAGGAAACAGACGAGAGACAGAAACGCACCGGAAAAAACAACACGGGAGGAGAGCCCGGACTCAACATGGTCCGGGACCCCACATGACATGGGAACGCCGGTAATACAAGGCAGGAAACACACAGAGGACAGATACACCGGGAGAACAAACCGGGGTATGCACCCGACGGATCCGGGACCTCCAGAACCAACCGGCACGGAGGAGACCGAGCCGCCAGAGCTGAGGACAAAGGTAAGTCTCAGAAAAGCCGGATATGGGGCAGGGAAGCGCGGAGCGACGGTACAAGGGGAGAACTAAGGAAAGACAAACGAAACCAGGGATGAAAAAACTAAAAACACGGAAAAACGAAAAAACGGGTCCCTTCAGTACCGGCTGAGTCCAGGTATGGCTGGTCCATTCTGTCACGAAAGGGGAAATGAGGACTCAAATGCACAGTACTGAAGGGAAAAAATAACAAGTTTATTTAACAAAAAATGAAAACCAGACAACGAAAAACCTAATACAAAAACTAAAGTAGAGTCCATAGGAAAAAACATACAAAACCTGAGTCAGAGTCCGTGGATGAATATGATCAAATGTCCGGGCTATGGAAAGGAGAGAGGAGTAATGGACCAGCGCTGCATGGCTGCAAACCTAATCCTTAAATAGGCCAATGGTAATTGGCTGCAGCCACGCAGCGCCAGCAGGTGAGTATGATGATGATAATGATTATAACAAAAGAGGAGCTGAGGGTCACACAGGCACAGGTCCATGACCAAAAGGGAGGAGCAAAGAGTCACCCAGGCACAGATCCTGACAATGACTACATATGTAGTTTACCACCATCAGAGGGTGAGTGTGTGAGTGAATAAATAATGGATCCACTGTATGCTCTTTGAATATGCGTTCAATTAAAAGTGCTATATAAATCTAAACCATTATTATTATTATTATTATTATTATTATTATTATTATTATTATTAATAATAATAATAATAATAATAATAATAATAAGTTTGAGTCACTGTAAAGAAAAATTAAGTCAAAATGCTGATTTGCTGTAGTTTGGAAGATACAGTCTTGGGTCAAAATGTGAAATTATGAGAATTAATGAGAGAATGGATTTTACTCAAAAGGAATGTTTGTCTCAGAGCTATCACATCTACATGAAAACACTGTCTGCATACTAGAATACATTCACTTTTCAGGTTCTTTCTAGTGGAATATTTATAAATGTATTATATAAATGTACAAAAAAACCAATGTGGATGTGTAATAACACTTCATCATATACATCGAAAACATCAGCTAACCAGCTTTTCATCATATGTTTTCCAACTCATCTTCTTAAAATATATAGGATTTAGCACATTTAATCTCTGAGGGAGATCATTTCTAAAATAAATAAATAAAATAAAGTAGAGCAGTGTTATGGAAGATATCACTTCTCAGAGCATTATATTAACTCATGTTTACATAAGGAGTCTTATTAGGTGGTTTAGTGGAGCAGAAAGGTTATGTGACATATTGTGAGGTGACATGGCTGTTGTTGTGAACGTTCGAAGTCTGATCTGCATGACTTGGCCCAGATGGACCAGCAATATATATCAGCACAGTATGCACCCTCCCCCACCAGCGCACCGCTACTATTATCTACCCACCAAAACAATGTCTAGAGTGAAAAGTAGAGATGAGCCTGTCCTGAAGAGGCAGGGATAGAAAAGTACAGTGTATGTGGAGCATATATGGGATTCACCATCACTTAAAGGCACAGCATCTCCTTCTATGCAAACAACACCACACCGGTTTGATTTCAGAGAATAAAAATGATAATAATCAATCAGGAGGTGCTGGTTGTGCACAGGCCTGAAAAAGAGGTTTTCTGCCACCTGCACAAAGTGTAATAGATGCATTTATACATTTATATTATCAATGGTAGGGGGTTAACATGTAATTATCTTTTTCTTGTTTTGTGTATGCAAGTAAAAGACCAGTGGAACTTGTCATCCATGGTGACAGATCTCATATTAACCCTAACACTTCCATGCGCAAAAGATTTTTATTTTGCACAATTCAAATTAGTGTTGTTCACTGAAGCATGAAAACTGACCCAGGACACAGGTGTCAATCAAGGGAGGATTACATGGTCAATAAAAAACATATGAGCAGATTTTCAAAATGGCTTCACATTTTATGTTGTTTTTTTCTGAGAGTCTCCTTTTTTCTGATACACCCTGTAGAGCACCAGGTCACGAAACGAAACTAAACAAAATGAAATGAAACTAAATGAAATGAAATGAAATGAAACGAAATGAAGCGAAACTAAACTAAACTAAACACACACATCCTCTCAGTTCATTTCTCTGTTTCTCTCAAACTCAAACGCATACGTCACATATTCAAAACCTGAATATTTCCGTTTCAAGTTTGCTCATATTTCTTTTCTGTTGTGTCTCTTTTGTTGTTGAACCTTCCAAAGATGTCATATTTTTGTGCAATAAATGTTCACATTGATTAATCAAATGTTGATTTAAAGAGTACTTTGTACACACACACACACACACACACACACACACACACACGCACAAACAAACAAAAATGTCAAATATCACTACTTTTTTCAAAATGAAATGTTGACATTAGAGAATGCATGGTTATAAAATGCAATGACAGTGAGATTTAAAAAAATCTGGTTTTAATAGAAGTCAATGAGGCATTTTTTTTGCCACAAAGGTGTTCAAAGGGAGTAACTGACATTACATGAAGAACACTAATCAATCCAATCAATTTTGTTGCCAATCTTGACATATCCAACAACTCTAGTCACCACCGATGTCCCATCCCACTACTGTTTATTATATGGAAAACAATTCATTAAAAAAAAAAAAGTAATAAATAGTTCATTATTCAAACAAATGAACTTGCATTTAAAGGTTTAAAGTGACTGAAAATAATGAAATATTTGGTAGTTTTGAGCAAGTTTGAAGTTGTTTAAGAGATTCATGAAAAGGTAAAAAAAAAAAGTAAATAAGGTCACCCAGAGCTTAAATCAAGCGTAAGTCCTGATCAGCATCCTTTTCCACCCAACTGCATTAGATGTTTTATGCGACTGACAATGCAAAGTCAATTTTTTATTTCATTATCTTTTTTTATAGAATATCACAAATCACACAATTAAGGGGCTCTAAAATCTACAAAATGAACAACACCCCCTGTCCTTCAACTCTGGGATCTACAGTCTCATGTTGCTTTGTGAAAACATAACCAAATACATTTACATTTACACAAAACAACAATAACGACTCTGTCCTGTAATTGCAGGTAAAGCAGTCTGATGGAAGCACTGACAAAACAGATTACATCCCCTGATTCTACTCTCCACTGTTAGTATTTTCTTTGTACCATTTATTGCATATAGGATTTGGGAAGTTCTTTTATAAGACACTGCTTTGTTTTACATTTTATTGTTAATTTAACCCATAAAGACCCAAACAGCAACCAGCAACCAAAAGTATCCACTGATCTAAAATGTTTAATACCTGTTGATCCACTAATCCTATTGATGCATGTAAATAATTGGTGTAAAATACAGTTTGTAGTCTTTTCATTGTCATCAGATATGACCCATTTGGACGTTCAGAGGCTCCATAGTGAACGTGGAAACACCATCATCTTCTACAACATTGATTCACCGGTAAAACCCATGGAGTTGGATCAATGACAGTGGATGGACACACTTGGTTTTACATTCAATTATTGATATCTTTGCAAAAAAAAAAAAAAGTAACTTTTTCTTCAGTTTTTTCTGTTTCTGATATAATAACCTTTGAATTTACTCTGAATTTTCATGAACATCTACATGATCAGTGAATTAAATATAAGAAAGTACATGATTTATGCTGACAAATGCAAAATATGGAGAATAATACTATAATAAATGGTGATAAAACATTAAAAAAAAAGGTTTAATATAGAGAAAAATTCAGTTGAGAACTGACACAAAAGTAGCACTAGATCTTTATGGGTTAAAAAAAAAAGCAAAGACATATAAACTGATAGGTTTGTGGTTCAATCCTTGGCCCCTGTTCACATACTGAAGTGTCCTTGAGCAAGACTGGACCCCAAGCTTCCCCCAGTGACTGTTTCACTGGTGGGTGAATGTGACATTAAGGTAGAAATACACTATAATATACATGTCTGTGTATGTATATGTATGTGAATATGCGTTATTGTATTATGGGTATATGTAAATCTTATTTATATTTCTTCTTAATAATATAAAGTCAGAAACGAAATGATTTAACAATAAGTATCAGGCATTAGAGTTTAGATATGTTTAGACTAGGAAGCTTATTATTGTTATTAATTATTTAAGGAGAAGGGGTGGGAGTTTATGAGGTTTATTTCTTCTCAATCCTTTTCCAATATGTATTTTATGTCTTGTGTTTAAATCTTTTGTCTATTTATTTATTTATTTACATTCATATTCAAAATAAATACCTCAATCATGAATCAATCATCATAATACGAGTCTATCTGGAGAGTTGACAGTCATCAACATTAATTTATCGACTACATAAATAATAATGAAATAATACTGAGGTCTGGGACGTTTGATTCACATTGTTATGGAGAAAATGTCACTAAAACTAGTATGTAGCAGAAACAATCTCTTCTATATTTCTGGTAGTTCCTTCGCATGACTGGCCTCCATATTAGACATAAGAGATAAAACGTGCATTAGATGTAACCGATTCCATTAAAGCTTTAATAAAAGCTTTGTTTTCAGCAGGGTGGTATGAAGGCCTGGGGCATTTAGAACAAACTGTCAAGTACCAATTAATTTGGTTTAATTAGAGAAGTAAGCTTATGTTACCATCTGCCCACTTCACAGAATATTCACATTCCACTAAAGTTAAAGAGTAAAGACAAATATAACATTATCAGCGCGGTGTTTGTTTTCTTTTCAAGGCTATAAAACACGTGTATGTGTTCTTTGCGCTGTGTTTTTCCCAACATGGCCTCCGGTCTTTGGCTCAGAGCCATGTTTGCTTGTCAGTGCATGTGGTCTCCATAGCAGCCCATCGGGTTACACAGTAAACACCTCGCAGTAAATGAATGAACCTGTTTTAATCCAAAAGGAATCCATCCCTTTCTTAACCTCAACAGTCACATTGTGTTTCAAAACATGGAACACCTTGTTCATGGTGACGACCAATGAGAGGATATTTTCTTAAGGCTTTGCAAAATATGGCATACCATGCATGCATCTAATGTTAATAATGAGTGTTTTTTTTTCTTTTAATGTAGTCTAACCAAAAAGGGTAATCATTTACTAAAACAATAACAAAGATGAAAACTCCGACTGAATAGGGATCAGATAATGAAGTAGACACAGTAAACATATAGGATGTCATGAGGCTATTCTAACACACTGCAGTGGCTCTCATCTTTACTCTCTGCCATATGTCCTTTCTGCCTGGCATGTTAAATTAATGTCATATCAGTTTCTTGCTTCATTCTTCTGGGTGAGGTGGATTCAGGTTCCAGTGTGTCCTGGCTCCTCTGAGATTTGCAGGCAAACAGCTAGAGGCCACGTTCCTTTAAGGAAATATCGCCATCTTGTGGCTTTGCTTGCTTGCTTGCTTGCTTGAGGCAGGTTTTTACCCTATTTCTGAGCTGCTAGGAGCTGGAGGATGTAGAAATGTCTCATCAGGCCAACATTCACCATCGGGCTGAATATAAGGATACATGCACTAAGACGCATGCTCATAGTAGGAGGTCTATTTCTATATTTACATAGGCTGTATATTATGGAAAACTTTATTATTTATAATCACTTCTCAGACATGTCCAGTGCATTTGTTAGTTTATTATACTGCGACCGCACATCCAGTCAGTGCTTAATTCTCCCTCTGTCTCCTCCTTTTAGTCTGTATCTTGGCATCACAGCCGAGAAATGTAGGCTACATCTGATAATCTGGCTCCGACCTATTGGCTCCGCCTTTGTTTGCTCCCAGAATTTCAAATCAATATATCTGACATGTGCTCTTAAGATTGCTCCGAGCCAAGGCCCTTGCATTATAAAAGTCAAACGTGCATCGGCTCTGAACATATTTATTTCATCTCCCATGCATGCACTGTGCACAGGGCAGCTCTCATGACGCTGCCAGAGCCGCGCTGCGCCGTGTGAGGAATCAAAGCGCAGGCGTGGAGTGGAGTGGAGTGGGGAGGGAGGGAGAAGATCTTGCGCAGACTGGGTACTGTACATGGCCATTGATGCTGCTGGATAGATGTAGCCCCCCTGATGTAAATAAGAATGGCGAGGGCAGCGGGTCTAACATGCAGCGACATCTCTGCTTGACATCGGATCATTTTCTGGGAATTTAAAAAAAAAAAAAAAAAAAAACACGGGACGTCCTTTTTTTTCTTTCCTCGTTTTTTTTTTCTACGTGAATCTGCCTTGATGACAGCTCGCCTGATGGTTTTTTTCATTTGACACACAAGAGCCAAAGCAGACGGGCGGCTTCTTCTAATAAACACTCGGGAAAAACAGG
Organism: Sphaeramia orbicularis; assembly: GCF_902148855.1. NCBI lineage: Eukaryota > Metazoa > Chordata > Actinopteri > Kurtiformes > Apogonidae > Sphaeramia > Sphaeramia orbicularis. The sequence continues at coordinate 28,828,596 of NC_043973.1, forward strand.
TCATTATGACCTTAGTATCCTCCAGTAAAAGAAAACCATCGGATTGCTTTTACGCAGCAGCATTCTGCTTGCATTTTTGGCTTTGGATTTCATGTGCCGTGTCCGGAGAGGAGCATCATCATCACTTCAGTGTTGAGGTAAGATAAATGGCCTTCCCGGGTTATCAGAAATGACCGTGCTCTCTCCCCTACATCATCTGCCTCAGCGAGAAACCTATATATATATATATATATATACATACATACATACATACATACATATATATATACACTGACACCCCCTACGCCATCCGTGCGCAATTACCATAACACATAACATGGACACAGTGCGAGGCCATCGGCACAGTTTACGCGAACGGTGAAAATAATAGACGCGCATTCCTCATCTGTAGGGTGCAATGAAACACAGGGATGCTCATTTAAGGCTATTACACTGCGGTCCATGGGCTGATGGGATCCAGCCCCACTGATGCCAAACGCACAGCCCAGATGACAGCACTAAGAGGGTGCATGGGTTCTTTCAGCTGTCTGCTGTGCCCGAGGCTATATGTTTTCATTGATAGATCCACTATTTTTTTTTTTTAAATTTATTTATTTATTTTTTGACAGTCCACAATGAAGTCAGATGTGCTTTAACAGCATCGCGATGCAGGGGGAGATTAAACATTCACACACAAGTTGCATAATAGGATTTGGTGTTTTATACCTTATTTATTCGCGTCTTTTTCCATCCTCACCACAGACACCCACCCCAGCACTCTGAAGAAATGCAATGCTGAGGCTGACACACACACACACACACACACACACACACACATATATATATACACAAACACATCATTATTTCATTTTATGGCTCAATGAAATCTGCATGATATCTCTTAGAAATCTGTGCCTTTGAAGCAGCACAACATATACACAGGAAACACACCCACAGGAGAGAGGGAAAATGGATAAACAAGGCGTTTAGCTCAGCAGAAAGAGGAGGATGGAGGCAGAAGGGGGAGGGATGGACAGGAGACAGCTAGTCAGATTAGCTAGCTGGTGCATACCTCATAGGCTGTGTGGTGATGGGGAGGCAGCTGGTTGGCCTGTGGACAGCTGTGGATTGCGATGGCACCTCGTGGCCCTCAGAGTCAGGACTGAGTCTGACAGTGACCCCTGGATGATGCTCAGGATCACCTCTCTCCTCTGTAACCAAGCTGTGCTGTTGCTCTGTAGGGCAGGCAGAGGCAGGGCCACAGTCCTGCACATGTCCACTGACCGGCAGCCGCAAGACACCGACTAAGGTCACCAAGAGATGGGCATTCAAATGCAACTGGCTGCACTGCTGTTAAACAGCCTTCAAGCTAAATAACACAGCTACAGTTAGAGCTGAACCATTGCTGGGTAGAGCATTTCTGCACAACATCACGTTATTTACATGCAAATTCTAATAAGTGGTTCATTAAAGCCTCTAAATATTTAATCCACTCTGCGATGTTAGATATGAATGTAGAGCGACAGAGCTGATTTTGAGAGCAGTTTGTTTTGTTGTGATAATGAAAATGTGCTACATGGTGAGGTTAGTCCCTATAGTGTCTCTTGTGTGATGGGAAATGAATCATAGTCCATTCTTGTTGCTTTATTATGTGATTATGTGTTGGACACTTGAAAGTGTATATTTTGTGTAGGACACAGCGCCCACTGAAGGGGAATTCAACCAAGAAATTAGGACTATATGGTGAGAGAAAAATCTTAGTGTACGATAACACTGTGCAAATTGCAGTGATGATACGACTTGTGAGAAATAATCAAACTAACCTTGCAGAATGACACCAGTTAATGTGAGGGTAGATGAGGCCAAATGGTGTGAATGCACTCGTGTGTTCATCTAATGGGTCAAATGTCCACTCATAGCATTTATAAATAAAGGGATTTTTCTTTATTCTTCATTCATTGTATTTTAGTTAATCTTTTACAGTGTGTTTTTTATGCATGTTTGTATCACAAAGACAATGAAAACAATATGATTTTTCAGTTTGCACTCCTTAGAATCTATAAAAGGAAGACCTGCGTTTGTTTTGTTTGCTGGATTGAATTTTAAAGGTTTTGAGAAATTTTCAGCAAATAATATATATGTATCTTGGCTTTGATTTTCAGTTCAGGAGTTTTTTTAAAAATGTCATTTCCACTTCATCTCCTGTCAATTTTATAATGATGAAAAACAGTCTAAAATGAGTCTGAAATGTCCCATGAAAGCCTGTGTCTTTCTCTTCCATCCTGACAGGAATGGCTACAGAGGTATGGATACCTTTCCCGCCCAGAACCGGGAATGTCTGTCCTGCGCTCGGCCCAAACCTTGCACTCCGCCATTGCTGCCATGCAGCGTGTTTATGGTCTCAATGTCACAGGGACACTGGATGAGAAAACAAAGGAGTGAGTACAAACATGTGTTGTGAACGTGCGCACACAAATACAGGCTGACATCCACATGACGTGACATGAGTGCAGGAGCTCCGCTTATTCATGTAATGTGAAGGAGTTATTATCAGTTTTTCAATGAGCCAGTTAAGTGACAGAAATGGAGATGTTAATTTCCGACCCCTCATGACAGAATTAGAGATGTTAACTTCACTCTCCATCATTCCACCTCAAACAACATCAGGTGAAGGTTTTAACACTTGTCCTTCTTCTCATTTTGCATGATGATGCAGTGATATCACGCTGAGGTGAGAATCATGCTTTGCCTATGTGTTGTGTTGTGTGTACATGTGATATTCTGATATGAAGTGAATAAAAACTCTTGAATTCCTCTCAGCTCCAGTCCATATGTAATATTATAGTCTCTGCCGTTTGTAGTAGTTTAGTCATAGTTTGCACAACAGTCATTCATTCTGCTGCAGTAATACTTTGGCACCTGCCAGGCACCTGCTGAGTTCACTTCAGTTCTTATTGTTGTGTTGTGATGCTGTTTTCCTCTCAGCTTGAGCTAGGAAACTTTAGTCATTGTCTCTTCTCCTTTTTCTCTTCTCTTTTCTTCTTTTCTCTCTAATTATTAAAGCTGGATGCAAAAGCCACGCTGTGGAGTTCCGGATAAAATTAAAAATACTTCGAGGTCACGGAAGCGGAGATATGCACTGACGGGACAGAAGTGGCAGCGTACACACATCACCTACAGGTGACAGACTGGAGGCGGTTGTCATGGCGACCCCCGAGTTTAGCAGAATTTAATGTAAATTTGAGATAATCCAGTGTTAATTTTTCTCAGCTCGACTCTGTCTGTTGTATTCTTTTCTAAAAACAAACTAAGATCAAATGCAAAACGTTTGAATGAGAGTGTGTGATGTGGAAGGTCTCCTAAGGCACCTACAACACATTCATTGACACATATATTTCCCTCCATGTGTGCTGTTTGCACTAAATGTATACAGAACTTTCCAGAGCCGAATAAGGCAATTTGTTTTTTTTGTTTTTTTTTTAATAAATCTTTTAATTTTCCACTAATATATTCAGTTTTTACAAGACAAAATAAATGGTATTAACTGAGCAGCATGGGGATTGGAGTATTTTCACTCATTCATATAAAATTGTTTGAAAATCCTCAGTGTAAATTGTCCATAATCTGAGCAGAAATGTTCAAACTCTCATCTTATCTTGCCTGATTAAGCTGCAGTTTTTAATAGGTTCTGAGGAGCACAGATAAACGGGTCTCTGACACAACTGCAAAATTGACAGGTTACAGCAGTAATAGACGATAACACTGTCAATTTATTCAAATCCTTCCTTCCTCGCAGAATTTGAATTGATGAGCCACCTCTCCTAATGGAATGTCAATCAGTGCAGAGCCAGTGCTGCTGACTGCACTTTATTCATGAAAATGAGTAGAGAGAGAGAGAGAGAGAAAGAGAGAGAGAGAGAAGATTTCCCATTTCTCTCTGCCTGCCAGGGACTGATAACGACTACTGTGTTAAAAGTTCAGTGAAAGCTGCCGGGCTTGAAATAGTTGTGTCAAGTACAGCTATTTCTTAGTGACTACTCAGTTTGAAAAGTAAAAATGTTCCCTTAAAATTAATGGGATAACAAGGCAAGGATGCAGGATGTGTTTTATAGCCACGTCCTGAATGTTTTCATGTACATGTATGATGACAGGTCCTGGATGCATTTTTAAACCTCTGTGTCTTTGCTACTCTCGTTAGTATTTTCTATTTATTTACTCGTTTTCTTCCCGCAGCATAAAAAATGTCACGCCAAAGGTGGGAGCCCGAGAGACTCACGATGCCATTCGGCGGGCGTTCGACGTATGGCAGGGTGTGACTCCCCTACGCTTCGAGGCTGTTCCATACAGCGCCCTAGAGACCGGCAGGCGTGATGTGGACATCACCATCATCTTCGCTTCAGGTTTTCACGGTGACAGCTCGCCCTTCGATGGGGAGGGGGGATTCCTGGCCCATGCCTATTTTCCAGGCCCAGGCATCGGAGGGGACACACACTTTGACTCAGACGAACCCTGGACCCTGGGGAACCCCAACCATGATGGTAAGTGGTTGGAGCCTTAACCCATAAAGAACCAAACATCCACCTTTAACTGTTTAATACCTGTTGATCCATTAATCCTATCAATACATGTAACTAATCGATGGGTCATTCCATAGTAATTCAACCAATGGTCCCCAAATGACCCCCTCAGAAAATTCTGAAAAAATTCACACTTGTTCACCTACCAGATAAACGAACACATCCAAAATTTTAATGTCATATCTGTAATAGTTGAGGAGGTACAGCCCTTTGAAAATTATCATTATTATTATTTTATTTTATTTTGCAAATTCGCTTTTTGCCCAACTTTGAGGAGCTATATCCCCTTAGGTATTCAAGCCACAGTGCTGAAACTTACTGTCTGGGGTGAAATCCCCCTGAAAAGGCCATATTTTGCATCAAAATAATTGTAGGTGCCTTCATGTTTGGTCCATGAGGCCTTGAAATCAGGTGAAAAGGCAAATTCTTCAAAATGTCCTCTCTCTTCAGGCTTGCACTGTGCCAGAATGGATGAATGTAGAGACCTAATTTTTTTGCATAGATTCTTATGGTCAAGATGCAACAATATACTGCAAAAAGACTACATTTCAATGAAAAGTGTTGCTGTGAGGCAATGAATAAAATGGGTCAATTTCAATTTTTTCCACAAAAATACTCTTTATTTGAGCACCCAAATTACCATGTGGCCAGTTAATGAAAATTTTTATAATTTTTATCGTGTCTTCATATATGTTTCAAGATGTTGTGCACAAAAATTCAGCTTTGGGATAGAACTGGTTCTATTTTTAATTTTTTTTTTTTTTTTTTACTGCGTGACTATATTTTCTTCAAAGTGTATACAAACGTAGGTGTAAATGGCATTTTTAACAGTATAATGGCATTGATTATTACACAAGTTATGATAATACTTGAGATATTTGAACTAGAGTGTGGAACTGCATGATGGTTAAGATAGAATAATTATAGTTTTCCCAGAACTGGCTCAGGTTGATACCTGTAGTTGAGACTTCTTGGAAGTTGGATGGCGCTGGTCAGTTGACCCAATTTCACCAGGGTCAATGGCATAAATGTAGCTAAGATTTCCCAGAATCACCAATTTTCAGAAAGCCTGTTTGTCTTGATAATGTCTTTCTGTGACATTCATCCTTTAAGATCAATCCAACAACACATTTTTCCTACAAGATGAATAAGTTTGTTCAGGATTATGAATAGAGTTCCCAAAATTAGGCTGGCCAGCATCATAAAAATTCTGGGAAATCTCAGTGAATTAAATATTGGAAATACATTATTTATACTGATAAAATGCAAAATACAGAGGATAATATTATAATAAATGGTGATAAATGACATAAGAAAGTTTATATAGAGAGAAATTTTCATTTGAGAACTGACACAAAAGTCATGCTGGGTCTTTATGGGTTAAGAGAGAGAAAGTGGTGTGGAAAGTGTAGAAAAAAACCCTGAATAAAGCATAAAATAAAAAGCTACTGCAGGAGAGAATGCAAATTGAAGATTAAGATTAGGTAGGAAATGAAAGACAGAGGAAAAGAGGTTGTCAAATGCAGGACGCTGTCGAGTAAATAAACCGGCAAAGTGGTTGGATCGTGGTGAGGAAAGCACAGTCGAAAGAAAAAAAGTGCAATCATCAAGAAAGGAAGATAAGGACTGATTGAAAGCGAGTAATGGAAATACAAATGGCGAGGCAGGGGGGCAATATGGCAGAGATGGTATCACAGGGCAGGGTATGAGGGATGCTTAAGCAAAAACAAAGAATGCAGAAATGTCTTTGATCAGTCTGTGCTCTGTAAAGATGCAGCACCCCATCTGTCAGGATTTTGATGTTTTTTTCTGCATAATAAGCTCTTCAGATGACAGGATAGAGAGCCTTGCTATTTTAAGACATTGGTTGCTGGCACATTATGGCTATTCTGTTGTTTGTAAATGGGATGTAGCTCAGTTTCATAATGTAATAAATGTGTCTGTACATCTATGCTATGTTATCCAGGTTGTTTTGTTTTACTGTCATGATATATGAAGCTATTTTATAGTTGAAATACAAAACAAATACAGGTGTTACGTTGTATTTTGTGAAATTACCATAAGCTTTTTGCCCTATTTTCTTGGCTGAACAATTTTTAGGTTATTTTAGAAAGGAAAATAGCTTCACAATTCAGTGCTTTTTGCGCTTGTGTCTGATAGAAAATGTAATATCTTTGGCTTTTGGATTGCTGATTGAATAAGAAAGAAGTGGCTGTGGCTCTGGAGGTAGTGGTCATGGTCTGGAGAGTGGTGTCGCTCACAGACTGCAAGGTTGGTGGATCGATCCCAGGCTCTTCCTGTTAATATGTTGACGTGTCCTTGGGCAAGACACTGAACCCTCAGTTGGTCCCAGTAGTTTTGCTGTTACTGGTGTGTGAATAAGAGGTGCATTGTAAGCACTTAAGGTAGAAAATAAATTCTGTTTACATTACCTTTATCTAAGGATTTTTAAAAATGGCATATTTTGGTATTTACAGCCATTTTATCTGCAATAAACAACTTTTTCCAAGATTCACTTTACTGTCACACATTGTATGAAATTTGGTATGGATTTCCACACATCTTCCACAAAAATATACATAAAAATATAGCACGACAATTATCAGGAGCAAGAAAAACATTTCTTTTTATTGATTGAAGGTTTAGTGTGTAAGATGTAATTGCATCTAACGGTGAAGTTGCAAATTGCAGATTGATCTCCCTCCTCTATGTGGCTGTAAAAACATGAAAAATGCAAACAGCCTAGTTTAAGACAGGTTGGAATGTGCCAGTTCTGGGCTTTTTGTTAAATGGGACTAGGCCACATCCATAGTATGTGACAGTAAGGTACGTTAAAGCTAAAAAAGAAAGAGAAGAAAAGCAAGTCTGTCCTGAGCGACTATAGAAACATGGAGGACTACGTGGAGGGCAATAAAACAGTAATAAAAACAAAAGGATTCACAGATTATATGCCATTATTATGACACTATTTTTCAGCTAAATCTCTTACACTGGATCTTTAAGATAATTCAGTCAATTGTTTTTTGTTCATTTCATAAAACGTAGCACAAAAATGCAATAAGAATTTCCCTCAGTGTGTCTTTAATACAGACAGAGTTAAAGGGTTCTGTGCTTAGTATTACATTATGTTGTTATGATTTTATGGTTTATTTTATAAAGGTGTAATACATTTATGTGTCTGGAAGCTACTGTGCCATCGTGCATCCTGTCATACTGCAGCAGCTTAGAGTGAGATGGCTTTCTTAGTTGTGCATCCACACACACACACACACACACACACACACACACACACACACACACACACACACACACACACACACACACACTTTAATTACCCTACCTACAGGGTGCCAGGCTTGTCAGAGCACCACCAGGCTGCTGCACTAATACCCATGTGCCATACGCTTATGTCCCGTCCTCCCATTAGTGGAAGAGGAGGGTTACAGCTCACATTTTGTTTGTTCTCTGAAACTGCTTGCCACCCATCAGCTTCCCTCCTTTTTCTTTTGTTGTCATACTCCAGTGGTAATTGTCTCAGACTCCCAAGTCAAATTTATGTTCACCTTTGTGTGAGTCCCATGGTTATGTGGAGTGCTGAGGCTGACTCTGAAAAGCTCCTGTCTCAGCTTATGTGTCTGGAAAGCTGTGCAACCTTTAATGGCTTTTCACAGCGGTGTAATTGTAAATGTTGCATGTTGACATGTGCGCTAATGGTAGATCCGGTCGGTCTCCTGGGAGTCCTTATGGGACATTTCGGCTGGTTGTGGCAGATAAATGGGGGGAGGGAGAGGTGTAACCTTTTAGCTGCTGGCTGAGGGTCAGTGGTTGCTCTGTGCAAAGCTGCTGGCAGGAGTGGATATCATGTTTTAAAGGGCAACAATCTCCTGGGGACAGCTTCAGTCACAAGCTGTACGTAAATGGTGTACTTCCTTCTAAGTCAAGCTGACACTATGAGCTGAGTGCTGACCACGGACACAGACCGTGACATTTTTCTTTTTCTATCTGTGTGTGTTTGGATGTGATATGAACTGGAAACACAATGTTGTGTTGTGTTGGTCATTTCTGTGTGTTCAGGTGCCTCGTATGTACACTGTGTGGTCATATTGTTTCACTCCTCTTTGGTGCCTTGGGCAGCGATGTGAGTATGTGTCCCTGTGCTCTACATGAGCGGTAGCTTATCTTCTCCTAGTTCTGTAACAGAAAGCGAGAGAGGAAAAAAAAACCCTCTGTTTTTTTGCCTTCATACAACACTTACAGTACATGCCCATGCATATATAAATATAGTACAGTACATCCTAACACAGATTCAGCCCAAGAGATGGGGAACAAAAATAACAGTCAGAAGCTACAGAGCAAGAGTAAATGTGACAAATTAAATGGACATTTTCTGAAAAGAAAAAAAAATTGAAATTTGTGTTAAGTCTGATTCCAGAAACCTCATTTATGTTTAAAAACATTTTTACACAAAACAAGAGCCATGGATTTTCTTGTATATATTTGTGCTGGTTCTGAAAACAAAAGTGTATCATGACTATTATGGGAAATGATAAGTCTGTCAATGCACCTCATAGGAACATGAGTAAACTCTGAAGAAATGTTTGGACAAAAACTTAAACCTATTAGATTCTTCCAGGTTTGGATCTGATTACAGCCACATAGAAGTCACACACTGTGGCACATTTGTGGGTTGTGAAATAAAAACACCAAGAGTCCTTATTCTAATGCATTTATTACTCTACTTAAGTATGAATTTGAGATGCACACTACATGTCAGAGGTAAATATTGTACATTATACTTCATTATATCTGTCTGACCACTTTAGTTAGCAGATATTTCAAGGTTAAGATTTTACACAACAGAACAAGCTTTTAAACACACTGTTAATATTAAACCCAAAATTTCCAACCTTTTTGCCTTGCAACATTCTACAAAAATCAGAGTGAAGTCACTTTCAATGTGTGTTAACAGCTCCATTCAACTGTACATTTTTTCTTATAAACTTCATTTCAGTAAAGATTTAAATGTTCTAAAAGCTCCACGGAAATTTGTTGCAACAGAACTGAATGAGAAAATAGATATAAAACAGTTCAAAGTAGCTCCAACTCCAGCAGCTCCAACAGAAATATACTGTAACAATGCTGATGTACCATTAGTAATAATCTAATGGTGCTATATATAGTAATATGTGAGTCAGAGTTTATCGTGGAGGACTTTTACTTTAATGGAGTATTTTTACATTACTATATTAGAACTTCTACTCATGTAAGGGACCTGAAATCTGCTTCCACACAACATTGAATGTAGCCATAAAAATGCTGCTCACTGCAAAATATCCATAAATAATTCACATCATATGTTCCTCTCCCTATTGTGTGTGTGTGTGTGTGTGTCTGGGCAACTGGGCGTCTCCACCCCTTGTATATGTGCATTAGACCTGATTCTTTAGATGATGGAGTGTGTGTTATTGCATTCTCAGTCTTTTCCCTCTCTGTAGGTAATGACCTGTTCTTGGTTGCGGTTCATGAGCTGGGTCACGCCCTCGGTCTGGAACACTCCAACGATCCCACTGCTATCATGGCTCCGTTCTACCAGTACATGGACACAGAGAACTTCAAACTACCTCATGATGACCTGCAGGGCATCCAGAAAATCTATGGTAGGCCTCTGGCTGTTGTCCCATAATGTCAACTCAACCGAGATAGTGTACAGTATGTCATGGGTGTCAAAGTCATTTTCTTTCAGGGGCCACATTCATTCCAATTTGATCTGAAGTGTACCAAACCAGTACAATAATAACATAATAGCCTATAAATAATGACAACTCAAAAAATGTGTCTTTTTTTTTAAGTGCAAAAAAATAGCATTAACCCTTTCATGTATAGTGGTCACTCCAGTGGACAGTTATTCTACAGTTGTTCTCTTGTATTTTCATGGATTTGTTGTTTTACTTCCATATCAGCCAACACAGTGGACACTTATGCACCATCCCATATGCTGTAATTCATCCCATTACTGTAACTTTCCTGTTCTTGATAAACCTGTCATTGTCATTAGACTGTAATTAACTGTTTTAAAAAAAAAAAACATGTTTCTTTGCATATTATCTGAGTGTGTAATAGCTAGTATTATAGTATGTTAAAATGTGAGAAAATATCAGACTAACAGCATTAAAAATGTTTTTATTTCATAGTTTTCACACAGTATGTCGCTTCAAAAATGAAACACATGGTGTCCAGCTGAGTGGACATTTTTGTAACTTCATGAAAAATAGGTTCATAAAAAAATTTCAATCACATTGTTTTTTTTTCATGCCTAAAGAGGAATAAAAATAGTCAGAAAAAAAATCTCATAATTCATGCATGAAAGGGTTAAATTATGAAAATATTTACATTTACAAACTATGCAAATAAAAAAGATGTGAAGAAAAGTGCAATTTTAACAATATTATGCCTCAGCTTTTCATTTATATACATGTATGTTACAGATCAGATTTACAAAGGCACAAAACATTTAGTGACACGACGAATACTGTTTAAAATTGCACTTAATTTTCTTTATACATTTCACGTTGTTCAGGTTATTCATATCTTTTTTTGTTAAAGGATAGAATGTTAATGTAAATATTTTCATAATTTAATGTACATTTTTGCAAGAAGAGTTGTCATTATTTATAAACATAATGTAATATTATTTTTTTTCACCTTAAAGCAGGAAGACAATTTTGAGTCATTATTTATAGGTTATTATACTATTATTTTACTTGATCTGCATGTGGAACTTGAACTAAAATGAGTCCGACACCCTTGACTGTTAATATCTTCAATGTAATTTTTGCACAATTCAGTCTGGGGGCCGGATTGGAACCTTTGGTGGGCCGGTTTTGGCCCACAAGCCAAATGGTTGACACCCTTGACATATGTATTCCCCTAATACAGTATTTGATAGGTGCCTAGAAACCTTTTGCAAGCATTTATTGACCATTATGCCCGTCGTCCAAATTTGTATTATGCCCAAATTTATGTGCTAGAGTCAAATTAATAGTCTCCATTTAATTTAGCATCAGCTTGAAAGCAAAAGAACACATAATTAATTTTTTAATATACTTGTGTATAAATTCAGGCGTTAAGGGGTTTGTCACTATATCAAAGATAATGAGAAGAAATATGTATGTGTGTAAACTTAAGTAATTAGAAACTGTTAAAAAAGCACTTCACATTGTAACACTTCACTGAAGCTATATTAAAATTACCGATGCAAACGGTGGTGATACATAAAGTTAAACAGGGACGAATGCCAATAAGCAGCATTTGTCAGCTGTTGAGCAGGAGCGGTAATCACAGATATTTAATATGAGTCACTGAAAAGAGCAAAGAGTCTGTGCTGTCTGTGCCAGAGTTAAAAGTATATAATCTAAGTATAAAGTATATAAGATATAAGACAGGGGTGTCAAACTCATTTTAGTTCAGGGGCCATACTCAGCTAAATTTGATCTGAAGTGGGCCGGGCCAGAAAAATAATAACATAATAATATAAAAATAATGACAACTCCAAATTTTTGTCTTTGTTTTAGTGTGAAAAAAAACATTAAATTATGAAAATACTTACTTTTATAAACTATCCAAAAAAAACCAAAACCCTGAAAAAAATGAAATTTAAATTTAAAAACGTAAGAAAATTTAGTGCAATTTTAACAATATTATTCCTCAACTTATCATTTCTACATGTGCATTATGGATCAGATACTTCATATATGTTTAGGTTATTCACATTTTAGTGTTACAGGATAGTTTGTAAATGTAACTATTTTCATAATTTAATGTTATTTTTTGCTCTAAAACAAAGAAAAAAAATTAAGTTGTTAATTCTAGATTTTTTGGCTTAATTCAAGATTTTTTTTACTTAATTGAAGATTTTTTTTTTGGCCTAATTCAAGATTTTTTTTACTTAATTGAAGATTTTTTTTTTTGGTTTAATTCAAGATTTTTTGCTAAATTTGAGATTTCTTTTGCTTAATTGAAGTTTTTTTTACTTAATTGAAGACTTTTTCTTTTACTTAATTCAAGATATTTTTTACTTAATTGAAGATTTTTTTTTTTTTTTACTTAATTCAAGATTTTTTTCCTTAATTCAAGCTAATTTTTTTTTTTTTTTTTTGCTTAATTCAATTCAAGACTGTGGAATTTTTGCACTTGGCAAAAACATCCCAGGGGCCGAACTGAACCCTTTGACCGGCCGCATTTGGCCCCTGGGCCGCATGTTTGACACCCCTGATATAAGATATATCATCTAAATGTATCAAAAACATGTATTTAATGAACATTTACTTTGTTACTTTAGGTCCACCAGATAGAGCCCCACAGCCCACCAGACCCCCACCCACTGTCCCTCCTCCTCGCTTCCACCCCCCCTCGGACCCCCGCAAGCACGACCGCCACGCCAGACCCCACCGCCCTCCTCAGGGGGCCAAGCCCTCCAATCCCAACTCCAAACCCAACATCTGTGACGGAGGCTTCAACACCCTGGCCATCCTCCGACAGGAGCTGTTTGTGTTCAAGGTGCAGTAGATATCTGTAAACATGGAGGCAGATGTCAGAGTGGGTTCAGATATTAATGATGATGTTGTGTCTGTTTCTACAGGACCAGTGGTTCTGGAGGGTACGGGATAACTCAGTAGTGCCAGGCTACCCCATGCAGATTAACTACTTCTGGAAGGGCCTGCCCCCAAAAATCGATGCTGTCTATGAAAACAGTGAAGGGAAATTTGTCTTTTTCAAAGGTAACAATTGGTGCTAGGGACAACAAACCCCGCCCCTCACATGTATTATAGCTTAATTTGGCATCGATCCAGCTGATGTCATCATGTCTATGTCAGCATATCAATTGCCTCTATATGTGTGCCAAGTTTGAAGTAAATTGAAACAAAATTGATGTTTTTATAGACATTTGAAATTTAGCCCATTGTAAGCAAATGGGAGAAAAAAAAAAGATTTAAAAAAATTCATTAAAAATATTAACTTTAACCTACTTCTCCCAAAATGTAACCACATCTATTGTGGGTCACTGTATCTATAAAGCAAATTTGGTATGAATTCAACCAACAGTTTTGCTGCTACAGACATGTGAAATTGCGCCCATTATAAGTAAATGGGAAAAAAACAAAGATTTTAAAAATTCATAAAAAATTGAAACTTTTACCTACGTTTCCCAAAATCTAATGACATCTATTTATTGTGGGTGGTGGGGTAATAAACATTTTTTTTTCCTTTTATGATGATCACCTTTCTGCAAAAACATAATAATAACTTCATAAATATTTCTACTATTGTGTAATAATAAATGAATGTGTAGGGCTGACATCTGTAAACACATAGTTGTATATTTCTCTGTGGTACTGCACTGTCTGACTGGGATGCTCTGCGACCTGTATGGAAACAGAACGGGTGTAGGTCCGGTACAGCCGTTCGTCCATCAGGCAGATTAACATGACATCTGTCACCCAGTAGGATCAGAGTGCCTCATGCTTTATTTATTCACTCACGGGGACTTAACTGTGTGTGTATGTTTTTGTGTATCTGTGTGTGTCTAGCTACTTACTGTGTGCACACTAGCACAGCAGCTCTCCTGACTCTGCCTGAAGCACTTCTGATCAAACTGGACTCCAAACAATGAGTCTCAGCAAAGTTACCTTCAGAGCATCGCCTGGCTCTTATAGAACTGTATAGAAAACGCTGCATAGATTTGTGCTGTGTATACATTCTATAAAGGAGAAAACACAAATATGACCTTAGAAATCATGTCAATAGAAATAAACAGACTCAGCAGCAACAACCTACATGTTAGCCATGAAAGAACCAAGAACTGGAGTGTTTATTTTTTTTTGTGTTGTGTGCTTTTTGAGGTCATATATATGATAATGTCTTTGTCCTAGAGCCTGCTAACTTTGTGCATATATTTTAGGAAACCGTTTCTGGGTCTTCAAGGACACAACTCTCCAGCCTTCTTACCCTCAGGACATCTCGCTGTTTGGGAGCGGCATGCCCACCCAGAGCATCGAGACAGCTGTCTGGTGGGAGGACGTTGCCAAAACCTACTTCTTTAAAGGAGACAGGTCGGTGTAGACATACGAGCAAAACTAGCATCTCTTACATTGAATGGATAGTCTTCATTTGGAACAATTGATCATGATTATCATCTGGTTTGTTTGTTTGTTTGTCTGTTTGTTTGTTAACACTCTAGCAGGAAAACTATTGGTTGAATTCATACCAAATTGGGTTTATAGATTGCCAGTGACTAGAATAAATGTGATTACATTTTAGGAACAGTAGACCAATGTTAACATTTTTTTTATGAATTTTTAATTTTTATTTTTTTTTCCCATTTACTTATAATGGGCAAAATTTCACATGTATGTAAGGCAAGGCAGGGCAAGTTTATTTGTATAGCACATTTCATGTACAGGACAATTCAAAGTGCTTTACATAAAACATAAAAGCATCACAGGAGAGGAATAAAAATACATTTAAGATTAGAGAAAGATATAATATAAAAACATTAACATTAAAATTAAAATGGACATTAAAATCATGAGCAATAAAATGTGATTTTAAAGTTCATTTAAAAGACATTATTTAAGGCAAGGCACGGCAAGTTTATTTGTATAGCACATTCAGCAACAAGGCAATTCAAGATGCTTCACACAGGACATTGAAATACAATGACAGGGAAAAAGAAACACATTTAAAACGTTACAAAAGAAACATGTAAAAGATGATTAAAAACAGCAAGAAAACAACACATAAAACCCAAAAATATAAAAACACACACAGATTAAAGTCAGAGTTGCAGTGCAGAGTTTCGAAAGAGAATAAAAAATTTACAAAAGTAAAAAGCCTTTTAGTCAAAGGCAGCAGTAAACAGGTGAGTCTTTAACCTTGACTTAAAAGAACTCAGACTCTCAGCAGACCTGATATTTTCTGGTAGTTTGTTCCAGATATATGGAGCATAGAGACTGAACGCTGATTCTCCATGTTTAGTTCTGACTTTTGGAACACAGAGCAGACCTGCACCAGACCACCTGAGTGGTCTGGATGGTTCATACTGGACTAGAAGGTCTCTGATTTTTTTTTTTAAGAGTTTAAGAGAAAGCTGCAGTAAACAATAATGTTTTCAGGGCTGATTTAAATAAGATGACAGTTAGCAGCAGGTAGCAGCAAACCTACTGGCTGAATTCATACCAAGTTGGGTTTATAGATTGCTAGTGACTTAGAATAGATGTGGTTACATTTTGGAGAAAGTAGGTCAAAGTTAAATTTTTTTAATGAATTTTTTAAATCTTTTTTTTCTCCCATTTACTTATAATGGGCGAAATTTCACATGTCTATAAAAACATCAATTTTATTTCAATTAACTTCAAACTTGGCACATATATAGAGGCATCAGTACATGCATAGATATGATGACATCAGCTGGATCGATGCCAAAATAAGCTACAATACGTGCAAGGGATGGGGTTTGTTGTGCCTGGAACCATTCGTTCATTCATTCATTCATTCCCTCCTAGGGCTTCAACCTGTCACTATCACTAATTTCTGTTTGTATGTCACTAATATAGACTGAACAAAAATATAAATGCCCCACTTTTGTTTTTGCTCCCATTTTTCATGAGCTGAACGCAAAGATCTAAAACTTTTTCTATGTACACAAAAGGCCTATTTCTCTCAAATATTGTTCATAAATTTGTCTAAATCTGTGATAGTGAGCACTTCTCCTTTGTCCTTTGCTGAGATAATCCATCCACCTCACAGGTGTGGCATATCAAGATGCTGATTAGACAGCAGGATTATTGCGCAGGTGTGACTTAGGCTGGCCACAATAAAAGGCCACTCTAAAATGTGCAGTTTTACTGTATTGGGTGGTCCAGGGGGGTCAGAAAACCAGTCAGTATTTGGTGTGACCACCATTTTCCTCGCACAGTCTTCTTCATGAATTCTCTGAAACAGCTTTGGAGATGGCTTATGGTAGAGAAATGAACATTCAATTCACAGGCAAAAGCTCTGGTGGAGATTCCTGAAGTCAGCATGCCAACTGCATATTCCCTCAAAACTTGTGACATCTGTGGTATTGTGCTGTGTGACAAAACTGCACATTTTAGAGTGGCTTTTTATTGTGGCCAGCCTAAGGCACACCTGTGCAAAAATCATGCTGTCTTATCAGCATCTTGATATGCCACACCTGTGAGGTGGATGGATTATCTCAGCAAAGAAGTGTTCACTAACACAAATTTAGACAGATTTGTGAGCACTATTTGAGAGAAATAAACCTTGTGTGTTCACAGAAAAAGTTTGAGATCTTTCAGTTCAGCTCATGAAAAATGGGAGCAAAAACAAAAGTCGTGCATTTATATTTTTGTTCAGTATATAAGCTAATTATGACAAATCTGCCATTTACAAGCTTTGTTTATGTGTGCACAATTAATGGATTTTTTTTAGTTCGTACAAACATTAAGCACTGAATAACTTTTATTTAGGGTGAAGGTTGGAGCACATTTGTGTTTTATTCTACAGAGATGCTGAACTCATAGTTATGCCACTGTTTCTACAAACTGCATGTAAATAAAGTCTGAAACAGTGTTTAAAGGTATGTGTTTCACCCCCACCATTTTTGATTATTATTGTTATTGTTTGTTTGTTTTTTTACCATGATTGTTCTGGTTTGTCTGGTTTGGGTAGAGGGTACGTTTTAATGATGACATGACTATTATGTAACAAACTGACATAAAATGGGTTGATTATATGACTTCAAAAAGTTATAAAAGGCCTGTTATTTACACTATATGGACAAAGTATAGGAACACTGAATTCATGTGTTTCATTGCTAAACAGAGGGCTGGGCTATAAAACCATCATAATGTAACTTTATCTTGCACTAATTATTGACATGAAGATTTTTTCATCTTTAGCCGTAAAGTTATTTCGATTGTCATTTATTTTTACAGAAATATGTCATCTATATTTACAAAATGTAGATGAGCGAGCGTTTGTTCTGAATCCGAATGAGTTGACTTTTTTTTTTGTCATTATAATATTCTTAAATGTTCTACGTTTAGATTTCTGAAATATTTCTCACATTCTGACCACAAATAATCATTTTAAACCACAAATGACCATCTCGTTTCTTCAACTCTCACTCAGGAAAAAAAATCAGCCTTAAAATCTATTAGAAATATTGATGTAAAATAACTGACATCAACTAATATTAACTTCTTTTTTAATCATGATAATATGTTAAATCAATAGGAATAGGACGACCTAAAAGCTGCTGTTGTGATGCGTCCCAATATTTCTTATACGCAGGATGTGTTTAAGTGTTCAACAACAATAAATGACTCTTGGTCTTCATTAGATGTACTGAAAGTGTGTACTTAAAATAATATTTAGTTGACACTATACAACTGGTGTAAAAATGAACAGAAAACGGCAAGTTCTTAAAAAATTTAATCATCAACTAAAATTACTATACTGTGAATTTTTCACAATTGCAGCTTAAAGATGGATTCTTTTCTCAGTTACATTTGCAGTATACAGAATGTCTGTGTCTCTGTGGTGAAAATGTGTATCACTGTTTCTCTTGAGATGCTATAAATAAGTATAAATAAGTGCATCATTCATCTTGGCTCATTGTACATCCTTGCTGTTCTGTAAGCTGTCACATGTCGATCGGTATCTTTAACAGCTGACAACTGCTGCTTATTGGCATTCAGCTCCAAGTGACCCAAATGTTAGAGCAACATTTGCTATTATCAGAGATTAAGACTAGATATATTTGCTTGTATTACAGTAAAGTTTGTGTAAGTTTTAAGAACTATTATGTTCTAGGTACCTGCCACAGAGGTGAATCTAACCTGACTTTTCGAGCTGAATTAATCATGTATGTGTGTTGTTTTTGTATCCGTTTTATTGTATTGATGTTGCCAGTTTCTTAAAGATTGAGACAGTTCCAGTGTGACTCACATGTTTGTTCAGCTGTCACGATCAATCATATCCTCAGACGTCATGGGACCTTGTGGTGAGAGCTGACAAAATGCTTTGTCATGATACTGTCATCCCACAACCTGCTACTGCAAATCATGACAAACAGGACATTCTGTTTGCATCTGACAGGGCTGTTTGAGAAGGAAAAGACTTTATGTATGTATGTGTGTGTAAGCAGCAGATCAATCACAATGATCCCCGAAACTAATCCGCACCGCCGACGAGCATGTTGAGGATAATCAATTATCTGTGGGTCATGTGAACCAAGTCAGTCGCTGATCATTATACGGTCACAATGAGAGTGCGGATTGTTTAATTGTGTAACCGTAATTTACTGAAAACGCAGTATGCGATTAAAACAGACTAATGCAGAAATCCAGTGCAAACGCCAGACAGCCGGGTTTTAGAGCTGTCGTATCAAACTTCAGCTTTAATATTGTTTTAATAATGATAAGAGCTGGATTACAATCAGGAAATGAGCTCTTTTGATATTGTTGAAACTTTTATCCTCAGTCAAAGTTTCACCCAGGTTGTCATCTGACTAATTAAAGATCAGTCCTCAAAACTATCTTGTACTGAGTCATAATATTGTCACCATGAAAGATGACAATATGTGTTTGATTCTGTCACCAGGCCCTGGTTTTATGCCCTATTCTCTGCAGGATTTGGATTCAGATTGTCAGATTAACCCTTAAAGAACTATTTCTGCGCAACTTCCAAATATTTTTCTTTTTTTAACCATTCATAACCCAACAGTACTACTTTTGTGGGAGTTCCCAAATGAATTTTTCTCTTTACCTAAACCTTTCTTACGCAATTTCTCATTATTTATTATAATGTTATTCTCTGTATTTTGAATCAATTACAACTTTTTTTTCATTTAAATCTATATGAAGATAATATTTTTTTTATGTTTTGTCTTGCTCATTCAGGACTTTATTAGCACATTCCAAAAAATGGTATTGGACACTTTAGGACCAGCAAATTCTTTAAAATATCTGCATGGTCTCATATATTTCAGTTAAAGTTGCACTTTTTTTTTTTTATAATTATTCATTTTACATAACATAACTTAACAGAACAGAACAGAACAGAACAGAACATAAAACAGCCCCCCCACACACACATCAATGAATTTACAGCAGCACAGTCCTGACAACAATAAATTGATATGCTACAAATTAGTAGTCATATATCAAATAATGTTATGTAATAAGTATGTAATGCAGAAAACAGCAAGGTCAGTCGCTCACATCAGTCACCTCACTGAAGAAACACAGGGTATCATATCTGGTCAAACACTTTATTTTACTTTTTTTTCAGTGAAAACCAGTTATTTTATTGAATTCACTGATCAAGCAGATTTTCATAAAAGCTCAGATTAAAGTTGAGGGATATTATATCAATAACAGAGAAAACTGAAGAAAAAGTGACTTTTTCAGCAAATCTATCATTAACTGAACATAAACCAAGTGTGTCCATCCACTGTCATTGATCCAACTCCATGAGTTTTACTAGTGAATCAATGCTGTAGAAGATGACAGTGTTTCCATGGTAACTACGGAGCCTCTGAACGTCCAAATGGGTCATATCTGATGACCATGAAAAGATGACAAACTGCATTTGTCTCCAATTATTTACATGTATTGATAGAATTAGTGGATCAACAGGTATTAAACAGTTTAGATCAGTAGATGCTGGTGGTCACCAGGTCAGCATTGATTCACCAGTAAAACCCATGGAGTTGGATCAATAACAGTGATGGAAATGCTTATTTTGCACTCTTTTATTGAAATATTAGCAGAAAAACTCACAATTCTTCAGTTTTCGCTGTTTTTTTTTTTTTTTTTGTAATTTATAAATTTTCTCTGTGTTTTCATGAAAAGCTAAATTGATCATAGGAAATTATATATAAGGAAATACATGATGTACAAGTGGGAAATACAAAATACAGAGGGTAATATTATAATAAATGATGAAATGTAACTTAAGTAGATGTTAAATGGAGATAAAAACTCATTTGGGAACCGCCACAAAAGTGGGTCTTTATGGGTTAAAGGTAATAATATCCAAACAGAGAAAATTGAATTGAATTGACTTTTTCAGCTAAATATATCAATATCTGGACATAAACGCAAACCTCTGTCAAACTAAAGAGTTTTACTGAATCAGTGTTTCAGAATATGACAGTTTCTGTGTTCGCTACGGGGCCTCTGTTACATTTGATACTGTTGAAAAGCAGAGAAACTGCATTTTACCTGAATTATTCATATGTTTTGATAAGATTAATGGTTCCAGAGTGATTAAACATTTTAAATCAGTAAATGTTTATGGTCACTGTTACTGTTAAGGTGTTTGAGGGTTTAACCATGAATCTAAAATCAAGTCATCTGTTGTAACTGAAGAGTTATGGGTGTGAATATGTGGGTTTAATTTTGTACTGTGCAGTTTGGAAGAGGATTCTGCAGTTCTGGTAGTTGTGAACATATGTATTTACTGTAATATTTCAATGTGATCTGATGTAGATACTGGAGGTACAATGAAGACATGAGGACCATGGACCCAGGTTATCCAAAACCCATCACCATCTGGAAGGGTATCCCTGACTCTCCACAGGGGGCTTTTGTGGACAAGGCCAATGGTAAATGATATACATAATAATGACTCTCAAACTGTCTGTTCAGAAATGATTATAATTTGCTTTCAAAGGAGCAAAAAGCCATTTTGCCTCCCTACACAATATATACAATACCTCATTACTGTATGGAACGGAAGCACAGTCTGAATGTAGAATAAAGCTCTTTTAGCTTCTATTTTCAGTAATATTTGTAATTGTGTGTATTGTTGTCCAGAGTGAATGAACAGTGCTATTTAAATGTGTATTTATAACTCCATGGTGTACTCTCTGAAGTCTCTCTTGCAAATGAGAAGAAGAAAACAAAGATAAGCCGCAACAAATTGGGAAAGGTTCTTTGCCAGACAGATGTAATTTTGATTCAGCTGTTGTTATCAGGCATGAGGCGTGATTATTTTAGTCCTGAATACAATGAGACGGCAAGAGAAAAAAAATGTTAACGTTAATTGAACAGTGTTTACCACGGCTTTTGCAGAATAATTTAGTTTATTTTCTGGTATTCTGCAGTTTACACAAGTGTACGTTCTGTTTCTTAAAGACCAGATTAATAAGCAAAGTTGTTGTTTTTTAAAATTACTTTCTGTTTTGCATTTCAGAGGATTGTCTGTGGTCAGCTCATTAAAAAAAATCCCTTTAACCCTTTAACCCCTGAGATATAATTCCAGTGTAATGTGCTGTGAGTTTGTGTCTGTTTCAGTGTCATAAAAGCTGCTGTGAGTATGTGCTTGTGTTCCTTTTCTTCAGTTTTTTTTTTGTTTTGTTTTTGTGTGTTTTAGGGTCAAAACAGGGCGGAATAACAGAAAGAGACAAAAAGAGGAATTTAAGTTTTACAGGTTTTTACTAAATAAGGCACTCAGAATGTACATCAATAAGACATTTAAGATGTTTAACATGAACTGTGACCTGGAACACACTGAACAACAAGTATTTGAATTGCGGCTCAGTAGTTTTTGTTTTGGGGCTCTTTTTTTCTAAATCAGTCCAGCTGCTTTTTGACACTTGGTTGAACTAAAAAAAAAAAACAGTTACACAGTCAAAACTCGGTAAAAAAAATTTAGATAAAAATCATAACAACACTGCAAACAGTGGGAAAAACAAAAAACCACAAGGAAAAAAAAAAAGTCTAAACCATCTATTTTTACAGCCAGTCAGTCTCAGTTACTGCTCTGTGTTTTACCCCCCGTTCCACAGAAGGCTGGGGGTGCACTGAGCATGCTCAGATGTCTAACGAAAGCACAAGGTCTATTCTATCAGCATGTTCTGCAAATTTTTCCTATTGATCAAACGGTTGAATTTTTATGAATATTTCAAATAAATCATACATTCAGAACACTCACCACAGACACGTCAGGGGTTAAAGCACAGGTGTCAAACATGTGGCCCGGGGGCCATTTCTAGCCCGCCAAAGGGTCCATTCTGGCCCATGGGATGAAAGTGCAAAAATGAACCTGAACAGTGCAGGTTGTCCATTCATTTAGGTTCAGGTTCCAAATACAGACAAATGTGCTCTACAGTAAAAGTAACAACACAATAACCCATAAATAACGACAACAACAAATTTTCTTTGTGAAAAATTATGTGAAAAAAATTTAAGTGAAAAAAGTAACATTACACTGTGAAAATATTTACATTTACAAAACTATTCTTTCACAATAAAACGCAAATAAATACATGAATAAAAACAAAGATGAACAACTCAAAATGTGCAATTTGAACAATATTCTGCCTGTTACTAAATGTTTGGTGCATTTATGGATCCACTGTGATCTGCAGTTGTGTTAATAACAAGAGATGGAATATTGTAGAAAATGTTCAAATTTTAGTTCCAAACTCCAAAATTTGAACAGTATTCTGCCTGTTACTAAATGTTTATGGAACACTGTATGTAAATGTACATATATAAATAATAAGTCCAGGCATGATATTGTTAAAATTGTACTAATTTTTCAAAGGAAATTTCTGTTTTTTCAGGTTATTCACATCTTTTTTTGAAAAATGTAAATATTTTCATAATTTAATTGGGATTAATTGGGAAACAAAAAGAAAAACTTGGATTTGTCGTTATTTATAGATTATTAAGTCATTATTTTACAGGTCTGGCCCGCTTGAGATCAAAGTAGGCTGAATATGACCCTTGAACCAAAATGAGTTTGACACCCCTGGGTTAAAGGGTTCAGAGTTATGAGTATCAGGTCTACAACATTTGACAAACTAAGAACCTTGTGTCTCTCTGTGTCCAGGCTTTACCTACTTTTATAAGGGAAAGGAATACTGGAAGTTCAACAACCAGCTGCTTCGCGTTGAGCCCGGGTACCCGCGGTCTATACTGAGGGACTTCATGGGCTGTGACGGTCTACCCGCTGACCCGGACTGGGACTGGAACCCCCCAGTGGCTGAAGAACGCCACTACGACAACGGAGACGTGGATGTTGTCATCAAACTGGACAGCACGGGGGGTACGGAGAAAGCCGTGGCCATCGCTATCCCCTGCGTTCTGGCGCTGTGCATGATGGTCCTTCTTTACACCGTTTTCCAGTTCAGGAGGAAGAGTACGCAGCGCCACATACTGTACTGCAAGCGCTCCATGCAGGAGTGGGTCTGAGGGACTGTTAGCGCACTGTACAGAAAAGGACACGAAGCGTTGGGTGAAGTCTAATTATTGCTTGAAACCCTGAGTACAGGAGTTGGAGCCACTGTAAAGGGTACAGTCCATAAGAATTGCCATGTTGGCAGATTTTACAACTGCTTGAACTCAAGTTACAAGGAGCGAAACGATGAGCAGAACTCAAGTGAAGACAGTGACGGAGCCACATCTCCTACGTCCAACTTATATATATGTATCTGCTTTGACTTGTCTCTGTATCTTGGAATGAACTCAAATAACGCGAGAGAGAGTTAAGCTACTGTAAGTGGGACTTTTGTCTATCCTCGTCTCTGCACGCCGCTTAAAAAGCCCCTAGCACTAACTTCAGTGGACAAATTAGATATAGGCTTCTACTTTACTTTCATTTCCTAATTAAATTGCCCTGAGCTGTGCTTTTTTTTTTTTTTTTTCTGATTTAGGGTCCCTGTAAAAGATTATTCATTGTGTGGAAGACTGATACACAAACCAAATATGACTTTTCTTCCAAAGAGGATTAACCGCTCGATTTTTTTTTTTTTTTTTTTTTGATGGGATATTTTTCCTCCATGGATCGAAACATGGTGGCGTCATACTCAGACTTTTCTTTCTCTCTCTCTCTCTCTCTCTCTCTCTTTTTTTGTTTTTTTAAATTACATTTCTATTCATATCCACCCATCTGCTCTGTAATCAGTGGGGAGAGGAAACAGTTTTTAGTAAGAGCTAAGGACTGAAGACTGTTGTGGTAGTATATCTCCAAACAGGGGCCAAAACCCTCTCTGCAATACATGAGACCGCCTTAATCACAGGTTGTTTATACTCCCTTCTCTTTCTCTGTGGAATCTGATACTGAACAGCACAGTTACAATATAGACAGTGTGTAAAGGCATTAAATACTACCTATAATGCAATGTGTAAAGCCAGGACTTAAGGACAGTTTAAGCCACAGTAGTTAAATTGCTTTTGGAAAATGTGCAACACCAGACGGTATGGGAGAGAAAGGGAGTGTGAGCCGTGTAAAAGAGAAACCCACGATATATCTGTCCTGTGCTTCAGCAAACGTCGTGCTTACCTGTTTTCCAAACAATCCTCAAACGCTGTCAGTGCATTCATATGTTTACCGATCCATATTTGATTTGATTTTCTATCTTTTGTACAACATATGTAAGTTTACATTATTTTAACATAGCACAAGATCTAGAGAAAGAGGGGGGGAAAAAAAGAGAAAGGTTTGAAAAAAAAAAAAAAAAAAAAAAAAAAAAAAGATGTACACCCCACGTGCACTCATACAGCTCCTCCTCTTCCATCCCTGGTTACCAAACATCAATCTCATATCATTGGTCAGAACTAATGGCAAGATTACTCCATCTTCTCATCAAGTTTGCAATTTAAGAGACAACATACCTAAAAAATATGATAATTAAATTAGCAGAATAAAATAACGTATGGATTCTCGATATCAGGAAAAAAAAAGCTAATGTGGTTTTTGCCTGTATGTGGTTTTCTGCACTGTATCTCTAATAACCGATTATAAACCTAAAAACATACTCACATACAATGATTTATTCATATTTCTAAAATTCCTCTAACAATGTCGAAAATAACAGTCAAATCTGAAAAAGCAAAACTAGCCAAATTATATCTGATAACAAATATTTTACACATATATGACTCATATACTGTACTGTATATATAACATCATACATACATACAGTGATGATTTGTTTTATCAGTTTATTTAATGAAGAATGAGAAAAAAAAAAAAGTCATATGAAGCGTAAATGAAGACAGGTCTGAGGAGATACAGAGCTAAGCTGAACATTTTCTATCCTGACGTAGTGCGTTATCATCAGTGCACTGCACATCGAGGATATTAATGAAATATATTGTCTTGCAATTGCCTTTTGATTGCCTGCCATACATGTAACAATGTGGTTGTGTAGTGTAGCATTCTCATTGACCTGTGAGAATTCATGATTTTTATTGTTTGTTTTGTTTTATATCGGTGCTCCTTGTTTTGGTTCTCTTACTTGAAATGGTCTCATAGTCAAACACCACTTGTACAGGATATAACATACCATAATCTTCTGTTGTTATTAAGGAAATATCATTTATTAACATACGGTATCACCAAAGGAATAAGGGTACTTATCTCTGAATTGTAAAAAGGAATGATGGGCTGAATCTTATCATTTGTAGGAAATAAAAACTTCAAAGTTACATAAAGGCAGTGCATGCCGTTGTAAAAAAACAAAACACTAACATTTGTTCATCGTTGTTGACCATGAATCCATCTTGTATTTTCTCTCCTTATGGTCACATAAAGTGACAGATGAACATTTCAAGCTGCTGTAGCTGCTATGACACATTCAAATTGTCATTTTCTATGAACCATGTGAAAGTATTTGCTTCCAGACTTGGTCCCTTTCTTTTCCAATCTCCAGGCAAGTGAATGGTACATTAGCAAAATGATGAAAGATGATGAAAGACAAAGTTTCGAGGGACATCCTTGGTTTCCAGAAGCAGAGCTGATTTGCCCATACAGTGTGAGTCTCCATTGAAATGTAAGGTGGAAGCAAAAACCTTTGGCTCAGTGTTGTATGTGACGTCTAATCGGTTTGTATGTTTGTGGTGAGAGTCTGTTTGGCTCCGGCGAGTGTGAATTAAGCCGAGGCACGTTGGTACTGTATTTATTGCCGTCCGCTCAGCGTTGCAGACCTTGTATTGCATTGTTCTGAGGGCAAAAACGCTGTCAATAAAGTGGGCTTGAAATGCAATGATTTTATTTCAGTCTTACCACGACCATGTAATCCTCCTCCTTTTATTATTTGCCTCAGCAACATATTATTCATCCGGTGTTTATTCATGTCTTTTTTTAGAGATAGACAGAGACAAATCAAAATTTCAAAAGGTTACACATTTCCAACGGTCTTTCTAATACTCGGATCACTTGAAATACTTGACATTTTAGATGTTGGTTGTGGTTAAGTGAGGAGTTTCCGCACTCTGACCTTTCCTTGTTTATCTCCAGACTCTTCAGAAATTTTTTTTTGTCTGCCTTGACACATGCTGCTAAGCATTAGGGCTAATTTGGAGTGTCATTAAAGGAAGTAGATGGGTCTGATTAAACAGCAGTCGATACACCAGAGAGGCAAGTGTGTGGAGGAAAAGGGGAGCATTTTGTTATCACTGCAGTCAAGATCTTATGCACAGACAGACGCAGTAGGCCTATATACTCCAATAAATAATGTATAAGACGTAAACATATTGCATATGTACATAAAGATGGAGTGAATAGAGTCTGCTTGGGATTTTTTTTTTTTTTTTTTCATTCTAAGGATAAAGAAAATGCTGTGTGTTGTAAATAAATCAAGTGCATAATGAGTGCATCCCTGTCTTGTGACCTTGCAAACATTTACATCTAACACAGGTGACATTCATATGATGTGCAAACATTTTAACACAATGATTTTAACAAAGTAATTCTTAGCTCATCTGACCTTGGGACCTGCTTTTTCCATCTATCATTAAGTCGCAACTTAAATAAATAGCAAACATACTTTATTATTATTATTATTATTATTATTATTAGTAGTAGTAGTAGTAGTAGTAGTAGTAGTAGTAGTAGTAGTAGTAGTATATATCTTTATTTAGGTGGGACAGTGTGCATTAATGAACACATTTATGCATTCCATTTCAGTATAAACATGTAAATGTGCCAGAGTTAGCGTCAGTGCTAATTTTCATCCACAGTCTCCACTTAATAAATAACAGTGATGTGTGCAATACAAAGCAATAAACTTTTGAGAAATATATTAGCAAACATGTATGTCAAAAATAGTGTTTCTTTAAGCGAAATGTGCACATTTTCTCATCTACATTCAGAGAATATTCCTATGATAATAAACTGAGCAAACATCACACATAGATGCAGCCGGTCCTTAGAAATATGAGTAGAAATGAACATCATATCTGTGTGTATATGCTTTCTTACATGAGCACTTCTCCATATATAATATTTTTTATCCTCAGTATCGTCGGCTTCCTGATAAAACCTGTAAAGAGACATTTTTGGTTGGGAATAAAAACCTGCTATCTCCCCTGTTATAGCTTCAAATTTCAGTCTCTTGTGAAAGTTGTTTACATTCCATCATAAGTACCAACATTAAAGGATCAGATGTTTTGTTTTGTTTTTTTTGCCGTATTTCACAGTTTCCTGTTATATAAACAGTTTTTGTTTCTCTTGTAAAATTTGCCAAAAGTCACATAGCAGGTTTTATCAGGAAGCCGACGGTATATAAATCCATAAGCGACCATATGATATGTATACTCAGGTCATATTTCTGCTTTAACATCACCACCAAACCAAGTGTCAAAGCCCTCCCCTCCAGAGTAGAGCCTCTGCAGGAGAATGTTGAAGTTGTAATACCACTGATGGCCACTAGAGGTAGCATCAAAATTAAACTCTTGTCTAAAAATACTAAGTCAAGCTTTTTTAATAGGACTCATTCTGCTCTCATGTGCTTTTATTTGGAGCCTCCAATTAGTGATCAGGTCCATCTGTAAATTTTCCTTTGTTAGTCAGATCTCAGGTGGCGTTATGGTTTGATTGATAGGTCTGTGTAACACCTCATTCAACTGTGAGTCAGACTTTCAGTTTTGGTTTATTTAATAAAATGAAGTTTTTCCTGACAGACAGCTCCACTGTAGATGTGGTTACACCAGGAAGACTGCAAAATGACTTTGTTAAACATCGGTTAATAAAGTTTCTGTTTTACAGAGTCAGTAGATATTAGTAATAGCTCACCTCTAAACTGTCAGTCTCATTTTGTCCAAATATGGTCACTTCTAGCTCTAAAATCCAACATGGCAACAGATAAATTGCTTCTGGCGAATAAGTACTTGCTTCAAAACAGCAGAACTGTTCAGAAACCAGTGGGTGATGTCACAGTTCTTCCATATGATAATATATGATAATAATGCAGTCTCTGTTACAAATCTCATTATAATCTTTAACCCTTTCATGCATGAATTACGAGAACCTTAATCAAGATTTTTTTTTCCTCTTTAGGCATGAAAAACAATGTGATTGAATTTTTTTTTTTATGAACCTATTTTTCATGGAGTTATAAAAATGTCCACTCAGCGGGACACCATGCATTCTTTATTTTTATTTTTATTTTTATTTAACCTTTATTTACCCAGGGAAGCAATTAAGAACAGATTCTTATTTACAAAGGCAGTCTGATGATCATTTACTGACATACTGTGTGAAAACTATGAAATACTTTTTTAAAATGCTGTTAATCTGTTCTCACATTTGAACATACCAGAACCTCCTGAGACCCAGCAATGCATTTTTGTCCTCTGTAGGGGACAAGAGTTTTACAGCTTTATTATTAAAAAACAAAACAAAAACAAAAAAAACCCAACAACAACAAAACAAAACGCTGTCCACTGCAATGGCCATTCCATAAATTAAAAAGAAAAATCCATCTGAAAAAAACTGTTCCATCATGCTGTTTCCAATCAAGACAATTATTAAATGTAAAGAAGCCAAAACTTTTCCTTTCCTGGGTCTCAGGTACGGTGGCCCAGAGGTGCAACAGCCCAAAAAATTATCCACTAGCCCAAAAAATTATCCACAATAGGAAAAAAAAGAGAACAGCCCAAAAAATGTTCCACTATAAGAAAAAAAGAGAACAGCCCAAAAAATGTTCTACTATGAGGAAAAAAAGAGAACAGCCCCCACCAAATTTTCCACTATAAGAAAAAAAAGAGAACAGCCAAAAAAATTTTCTACTATGAGAAAAAAAGAGAACAGCCCCCCCAAAATTTTCCACTATAAGAAAAAAAAGAGAACAGCCAAAAAAAATTTCTACGATGAGAAAAAAAGAGAACAACCCCCCCAAAATTTTCCACTATAGGAAAAAAAGAGAACAGCCCAAAAAAATTATCCACTATAAGAAATAAAAGAGAACAGCCCAAAAAATATTCCACTGTAAGAAAAAAATAGAACAGCCCAAAAAATTCTCCACTATAAGAAAAAAAAGAGAAAACCCAAAAAATTATCCATTAGCCCAAAAAATTTGCCACTATAAGACAAAAAGAGAACAGCCAAAAAAATTATCCACTAGCCCAAAAATTTATCTTAAAATTTTTCAGCCTATGCTTTTATTTTTGTGGTCACCTTAATTTTAAAGCTAGAGACCTTTTGGGTAAACAGTGCCCCCTTAATTGAAAAGGTAGATGATGTTTTGTTTTGTTTCTTCTTATAGTGAATAATTTTTTGGGCTGTTCTCTTTTTTTTTCATATATTAGATAATTTTTTGGGCTGTTTTCTTCTTTTTCTTGTAGTGGATAATTTTTTGGGCTGTTTTCTTTTTTTTCCTACGCGGATAATTTTTTGAGCTGTTGCACCTCAGGGCCACCGCAAACTTTGATTTACTTTACCTGGTTTTGTTTGGGTCTGGATTTTAAATTCGCATGTGCAGGGTTTTCTGCGGTGGCCCTGAGGTGCAACAGCTCAAAACATTATCCCTGTTAATTACAGTCTAATAACAATTAGCAACTGATTTACACTCAAATATCTTAATGCAGATCAGGTTTATCAAGAACAGCAAAGTTACAGTAATGGTCTGAATGTCAGTGTATGGGATGATGCATAAACGTCCAGTGTGTTGGTTGATATGCAAGTAAAACAACAAAATCCATGAATATACAAGAGAACAACTTTGAATAGCTGTCCACTGGAGTGACCACTATGCATGAAAGGGTTAAAGCTAAAATTCCAGCACTGGCCTGCATTGGATTTTCTTCTTCTTAACCGCACACTTTATGACCCTGTTTTTGTCACCACTCCCACTTGAGGAAGCTGGCTTTAACACACATCACAATAAGTCAAATTAGATGAAACAATATTTTATTAAAAAAAAAAAACTGCAATGTGTATAAAAATTAAGGCAGGTTATGACAAACAGTATGAAGCAGAATAAATTAGACATTCAGTTAGTGCTTTTTTTTTTTTTTTCCTTCCCATCTGTGATAATGAGACCTAAACAATGGAAAACATAGTGTACTGATATGAAGAGATGCACGTCGCTGATTCCTTTGCAGGGCACATTCTGTTTTCACATATTTCTCTGTAGCCTGATGCCTTGGTCAATCCACTCCCTGTTTGAGCAACAATCCATTAGCGGCACAGCAAATCAGTTTTAGATTCCTTAGACACCCCCCCCCCCCCCCCCCCCCCCCCCCCTATAAAACATTCCTTTATGGTTCAAGATTGAAAGAAAATTACCCTGGAAGAGATTGTGGATGAGGCAGTATTCATTTGGACTGGTGGCATTCTGAGGCGTTGTTATGGAACGTGCCTTTGGGAATAACACACCACAATTCACTAGATGAGCATCAGCATGTAATAGACAATGTTATAAAACTGTGGCTGGGAAAGAGGCAGACTTACAACTACTTTGCAGAAGCGGCGTTGAGAAGGGGGCTTGAAAAAAAAGGACATTTTAGTGGTTTTGCTTCTGTTTTGGGATGTGTGCTCAATTTCAAGGTATGCAGGAAGCTCTTCTAGTATCTAAAAAAAGAAGTGGTTATAATTACTTGTAATCAGAATAGCAATTGTGAGGCAGTTCATTATATCGAAAAAAACAAACAAAGAAGTTATAATTTAGAAATGAAAAAAATGTATGAATAATCAGTTAGCGATTCATACATATTTTACAGGCATCAATTTGTATTTTGTTGCCGTTGCAGAAGAAAAAACTGAAGATATTTTTACAGTTAAATATAAAAATTTAATCAGCAAAGCACTTTTTTTTTTTTACCTCATACATGCACGTTTCTTGGGTATCAAGACACTCCTTTGTGCTCCAAGTTTTCACCTGTTTCACCAGAGCCTTGATAGGTTTAGTGCACGGCAGAGTGAACATCCTGTGAGGAGAAAAGATTGACAAATGAATACATAGGTGTTTTATTTCACAACAGGAGTCATATAAGAGCAAACAGCCCGCCAGGAATAATAGAATCCACAAATTCATTGTATATATACATATATACAGGGTGGGGAAGCAAAATTTACAATGAACATTTAGTTGTTTTTTTCTCAGCAGGCACTACGTCAATTGTTTTGAAACCAAACATATATTGATGTCATAATCATACCTAACACTATTATCCATACCTTTTCAGAAACTTTTGCCCATATGAGTAATCAGGAAAGCAAACGTCAAAGAGTGTGTGATTTGCTGAATGCACTCGTCACACCAAAGGAGATTTCAAAAATAGTTGGAGTGTCCATAAAGACTGTTTATAATGGAAAGAAGAGAATGACTATGAGCAAAACTATTACGAGAAAGTCTGGAAGATACTATTAAAGAAGAATGGGAGAAGTTGTCACCCGAATATTTGAGGAACACTTGCGCAAGTTTCAGGAAGTGTTTGAAGGCAGTTATTGAGAAAGAAGGAGGACACATAGAATAAAAACATTTTCTATTATGTACATTTTCTTGTGGCAAATAAATTCTCATGACTTTCAATAAACTAATTGGTCATACACTGTCTTTCAATCCCTGCCTCAAAATATTGTAAATTTTGCTTCCCCACCCTGTATATATAAAATACTGTACCATATTGCTGTGCATGTTGAATTTGCCTTCGCAGTCTCAGCTTGTAGAAATTGCAGTAAAAAAGCTGAGGCGGTGAACCAAGCTCCGACGCTCATCATGGTTTCAGATGACTGTGGTATGTCCAGGAAAATGATAGTTGTTATGTAAAGCAGTCTGAGGGCCTGGGGGAGGGGTCATGTGTCAATCATAAAGGCCTGTGCTTAAATGTATGCCACATATGTACACATAAAGGCCAGTTTTTAGAAACTACACCCAGTATTTTTCATTTTTTATACTTTATTTTTTTATTTGTTTTAGTATAAGGTACAAAAGACACAGAGAAATGGTCACAAGTACATTCAGATGTTTACATTCTGTTTTACTGTCCACAGATCGAATGAAGAAGTCCAATTTTTCCCAATATTTTACACCCTTGTGTTGTTGTAGGCAAGGTTATTATCATTAACGAAAACTAACGAAATGATGAAAACTAGAATTGTAAAAACATTTTCGCTAACTGAAATAAATAAAAACTAATTAAAAGAAAAAATGATAACTAACTGGAACTGTATTGTGTGCTTAAAAAACTAACTAAAACGTATAAAAATTATGGATAAAATTCCCTTCGTTTTCGTCTTTGTCAATGTCGGATTGATATGAAATTGATTTATTTCCCTCAAGTAATTTTAGCTGCTGGCACCATATGATATTTAACGGTCCGTCACTTCTTGTCACTTGTGGTTTAGAGTCGTCTTCTGGTCCCCACTCTACCTGGAAACATGGAGACTAAAGTTGGGAGAAAGCAGCAGAGTCCTGTCTGGGATTTATTTGAATACGACAGAGAAGAAGAGAAAAGATATGAAAAAAACTAAAACTAAACTAAAACTAAGCATTTAGAAAATAACAAAAACTAATAAAAACTAGCAAACCTGCTCTAAAAATGAATTAAAACTAACTGAATTAGAGAAAAAAAGTCAAAACTAAATAAAACTAAACTATAATGAAAAATCCAAAACTATTAAAACCTTGGCTGTAGGTGGAGATTGTAGGTCATCATTTCTATTAGATTGATGTGATTGACAGTTTTTATCACCAGGGAGATTGAGGGAGGATCCTTTTTTAGCCAGTGTTTCGTAGTCTAAACACATATACACTGAACAAAAATATAAATGCCCCACTTTTGTTTTTGCTCCCATTTTTCATGAGCTGAACTCAAAGATCTAAAACTTTTTCTGTGTACACACAAGGTTTATTTCTCTCAAATATTGTTCACAAATCTGTCTAAATTTGTGTTAGTGAACACTTCTTCTTTGCTGAGATAATCCATCCACCTCACAGGTGTGGCATATCAAGATGCTGATTAGACAGCATGATTTTTGCACAGGTGTGCCTTAGGCTGGCCACAGTAAAAGGCCACTCCAAAATGTGCAGTTTTATCACACAGCACAATGCCACAGATGTCCCAAGTTTTGAGGGAATATGCAATTGGCATGCTGACTTCAGGAATCTCCACCAGAGCTTTTGCCTGTGAACTGAATGTTCATTTCTCTACCATAAGCCATCTCCAAAGCTGTTTCAGAGAATTCATGAAGAAGACTGTGCGAGGAAAATGGTGGTCACACCAAATACTGACTGGTCTTCTGACCCCCCTGGACCACCCAATACAGTAAAAGTGCACATTTTAGAGTGGCCTTTTATTGTGGCCAGCCTAAGTCACACCTGCGCAATAATCCTGCTGTCTAATGAGCATCTTGATATGCCACACCTGTGAGGTGGATGGACTATCTCAGCAAAGGACAAAGGAGAAGTGCTCACTAACGCAGATTTAGATAAATTTATGAACAATATTTGAGAGAAATAGGCCTTTTGTGTACATAAAAAAAAGTTTTAAATTGTTGAGTTCAGCTCATGAAAAATGGGAGCAAAAACAAAAGTGGGGCATTTATATTTTTGTTCAGTGTACATCACATTTACATAATTCCTTTTGGGGAATGCTAAAAAACAAAGTAGCCAATGATGTCAAAATGAACACCAAAAACTGAATACATCAATTTGATCATAAAAACAATACCAGGACAAGACACCCAGTATTGAAGAAAATGACTATCCATGTTATGTGAGTTATATCCATGGAAGGTTAAGGTGTAGGATGATTAACTATATGACTGTATATGGACTAGTGGTTAAAACATGCCCTTTTTCACACTGTGATCTACTGACATTGTTAACAGGATGGGAGTAATTCATATAACACCGAAAATCACCAAACTGGACAATCCTTGACCCACTCTCAACTGTACATGAAGATAATGTGTGTAAACTCTGTACACAGAATCTGCGCCAATGGATGTGACAGACTAAGTGGAAAAGTAAGGATTACTGATGATTCATACTAATGCATATATTTATAATGACTGTCCCTGGATCTGTCACTAATCACTGATAGGTTTGGTTTGTAGGCAGATTAAAGTATATCTGGAATATTTGCACAATCATTTGCCTTTTTGCAGCGTAAATGTGGATTAATGCTGTCTTCATTAATATGATTAGAAATAAATGTGTCTGAATGTCAATTAGTACCAACAGTGTTTGACCTTGATGCTACATAAGCAGATAATATTTTTCTAAATGATCTGTGCCGTGTAAAATTTGGTCAGATACAGATGCAGATGCAGATGTAGATGTAGATGCAGATGCAGATGTAGATGTAGATGTAGATGCAGATGCAGATGTAGATGTAGATGTAGATGCAGATGTAGATGTAGATGTAGATGTAGATGCAGATGCAGATGCAGATGTAGATGTAGATACAGATGCAGATGCAGATGTAGATGTAGATGCAGATGCAGATGTAGATGCAGATGTAGATGTAGATGTAGATGCAGATGCAGATGTAGATGCAGATGTAGATGTAGATGCAGATGTAGATGTAGATGCAGATGTAGATGCAGATGTAGATGTAGATGCAGATGTAGATGTAGATGTAGATGCAGATGCAGATGTAGATGCAGATGCAGATGTAGATGTAGATGCAGATGCAGATGCAGATGTAGATGTAGATGCAGATACAGATGTAGATGTAGATGCAGATGTAGATGTAGATGCAGATGCAGATGTAGATGTAGATGTAGATGTAGATGTAGATGCAGATGTAGATGCAGATGTAGATGTAGATGCAGATACAGATGTAGATGTAGATGCAGATACAGATGTAGATGCAGATGCAGATGCAGATGCAGATGTAGATGTAGATGCAGATGCAGATGTAGATGCAGATACAGATGTAGATGTAGATGCAGATGTAGATGTAGATGCAGATACAGATGTAGATGTAGATGCAGATGTAGATGCAGATGCAGATGTAGATGCAGATGTAGATGTAGATGCAGATACAGATGTAGATGCAGATGCAGATGTAGATGTAGATGCAGATGCAGATGCAGGTGCAGATGTAGATGTAGATGCAGATGCAGATGTAGATGTAGATGCAGATGTAGATGCAGATACAGATGTAGATGTAGATGCAGATGTAGATGTAGATGCAGATGCAGATGTAGATGCAGATACAGATGTAGATGTAGATGTAGATGCAGATGTAGATGCAGATGCAGATGTAGATGCAGATGTAGATGTAGATGCAGATACAGATGTAGATGCAGATGCAGATGCAGATGTAGATGTAGATGCAGATGCAGATGTAGATGTAGATGCAGATACAGATGTAGATGTAGATGCAGATACAGATGTAGATGTAGATGCAGATGCAGATGTAGATGCAGATGCAGATGCAGATGTAGATGTAGATGCAGATGCAGATGCAGATGTAGATGTAGATGCACATGCAGATGCAGATGCAGATGTAGATGTAGATGCAGATGCAGATGTAGATGTAGATGCACATGCAGATGCAGATGCAGATGTAGATGTAGATGTAGATGTAGATGCACATGCAGATGCAGATGCAGATGTAGATGTAGATGCAGATACAGATGTAGATGTAGATGCAGATACAGATGTAGATGTAGATGTAGATGTAGATGCACATGCAGATGCAGATGCAGATGTAGATGTAGATGCAGATGCAGATGTAGATGTAGATGTAGATGCACATGCAGATGCAGATGCAGATGTAGATGTAGATGTAGATGCACATGCAGATGCAGATGCAGATGCAGATGTAGATGCAGATACAGATACTGGTACAAATGCAGATGCCAATGCAGATAAAGATGCAGATCAAAATGCAGATACAGATATTGATAAAAAATGCAAATGCAAAGATGCAGATAAAGATGTAGATGTAGATGCAGATAAAGATGCATATGCAGATAAAGATGCAGATAGATACAGTTGCAGATGCAGATACAGGTAGGTCAACTTTATTTACCCCTTTGATATACATTTTCCATCACTTCAAAAAATAAAAGAAAGCCAAATAATAAAATATATTCATATGTATTCCCTGAATTTTCATTTTAATTATATATGTTTATGATTTCATTAGTGCTCTAAATGAAATTAAGTTTTGCTTGAATAATTTCAGATATTTTTAATAAATTACGTTTAATTAAGTTTACTGAATGAAAAACCCAACGAAATTCAACCATGTAGTTATCCCAGTATCACTAAACTAAGACAGTAAAGTGTAGCACAAACAAAATGTTTGGTAAAAATGTTAAATTAGGTGGACATTAAAATACACAACACCTGTTCATTTAAAATTGTGGGTTGGCTCAGGAGGTGGAGCGGGTCATCCAAAGGGTTGGCAGTTCGAATCCCGCTGTCCTAGTCATGTGTCATTGTGTCCTTGGGGCAAGACACTTCACCCTCCTGCCTTCAGTGTCACTCACACTGGTGTATGAATGTGTATGAATGTTCAGTGGTGGTGGGAGGGGCTGTTTGAATAATGGATCAATAATGTAAAGTGCTTTGGCTGCCTTGAAAAGTGCTATAGAAATCTAATCCATTATTATTATTATTATTATTATTATTATTATTATTATTATTATTATTATTATTATTATTATTATTATTATTATAAAATGGGTGAAATACTTTTTTGGGTTTTTTTCCCATACAGTTAGATATCTTTCTGTGCTAAAAGTAATGAATAAACCATTTTAATGTATCAAATTCGACTCAGTATTTGTTAAACAGCAACCTGGGCTATTATGTAAATGTAGCTTCTATTCATTTAGTAAGCATTAATTAGCATTAATTCACCTCATTCTCAGTCCTCAGAGTAATATATTATTCAAATAATAACATTGCATTTTACTTTTTAATTTCTATTTTTAATGCATTACAAGTGGCTGAACTATTTTGTTGTTGAACATGTTTTAAATGAAGACAATGGTTATATTGTTAGTTTAAAGAAATACTTTGAATTAAAACTTGGGCCCAGTTTGTGAAACCAAGGGGATGAGACACCAGAGACTGAGAGGAGTTTTTTATATGGTGATGTGGTTACTGAGCTTTTTACTGTTTTCTTTGTCACTTTGAGGCCCATAGGAGAGCGCACGAGCATCTAATGACCTATATAATCAACTCATTTGTTATAGTTTCTTCAATAAAAATTAGGTATTTTTCTATATTTAATTTACTGATCATGAAGATGTTCATAAAATCTCAGAGTAAATTCAATGGTTATTATATCAAAAACAGACAAAATCCAAAGATAAAGTGACTTTTTCAGCAAAATGTATCATTAACTAAACATAAACCAAGTGTTTTCATCCTCCTTCATTGATCCAACTCCATGGGTTTCACTGCTGAATCAATGTTGTAGAAGATGACAGTGTTTCCATGGTAACTACAGAACCTTTGAACGTCCAAACGGGTCATATCTGATGACCGTGAAAAGATGACAAACTGTATTTTACACCAATTATTTACATGTATTGATAAGATTAGTGGATCAACAGGTATTAAACTTTTTACATTAGTAGATGGTTTTGGACGATGGTGGATGTTTGGGTCTTCATGAGTTGATCACATTTTAATTAACCCTCCGGTATCCAGGTGCACCTTTTAGGCACACTTTGCACTTCGTTTTAAGAAACTTCATATTATTTTTCACAATTTAAATAAGGTTAGAAATCAAAAGTTGTTCATTTTTGCATGATCTTTAAAATTCTGGCCATCAACTAAAATGTGCACATTGTGCCTAAAACGCACTATTTTTTCCATTTGATATGTATGATTAGGGCTGACCTTGATTTACGAAAATAAAATCAAATTAGAGCAGAAAAATAAATCAATATATAATATTTAATAGTTTGATTTATAGGTGTGCATTTTACGCACACTTGGTGACAGATGCTAGTATTTTTGAACATTTGACCTAGCGCCAAAAATAATAATGCAAATTAACCAGTGTTGGAGTTAATCATTGAAATATGCCAGGTTGAAAAAATCAAATAATATGTGATCCACTTTTTATGTAGTATATTGAAAAAAAAAAAAAAAAAATTGTGTTTTTTGCATTTAAAAAAATGGTTTGTTTACATTACAAACACGGCATTTAAAGGGTTAAAAAATGTAACAATTATTGAGTATTTGTTTTTTTTGTTTTTTTTACTGCTCAAGTTGATGAAATAGAAAAAAGTGTAAAATAATTAAAAACAAACTGTATGAAATTTTTTTTGACATTATTCCACAAGTGTGCGAAAAAGGCACACTTGGTGCTTAGTAAGGGCCTTGCTGGACGGGGTACCGGAGGGTTAATACACTGATAAATAAATGTGCTGGCTCATCACATCCCAAAACACTACAGTTAAAGGTGGCCTAAAACTTTTGTACAGTGTGTGAGTGTGAGACTGACTGAGACAAACTCACAGCGTTTATCAGCTGATTTAGTTTTGTTCTAGCGTTTTAGATTCCTGTTTGGAGTAAAAATATACTTCCGCTGGGATCAGACTTGAATGGAGAGACATTTGTTTCTTTATTCATCAATCAAATAGAATAGATTTGCAACCAAAAAAGACAGTAAGTGGCAATCAAAGAAACAAATGTCTCTCCTTAGACCTGAAGTTTCCTTCAAACTGGTTCTTGTAAGGTTTGCACCCTCTACTGGCACAAAAACGCCTGCTTTGAAAGTCATGTGTGAAACTTCAGCCAAATAAAAATAGCTGTGAATGTGCAATGATGTCATTTTCCCTAACTCTGACGACTGTTTTTCTTTACTTTGGCGAGTGGCCTCAAATCTCCACCGGACTTCACAGAGATGACCAAAGAGTCGCACTGTCTGGGCTGTGGACTGGACACCTGTGCAGACTAACAAGCTTCAAAGCCAACATACAGTACTCTGTTACTTAACTACATGTAGATTTTCCATAACTGTACTGCCTTGGCCAGCAAGAATTAAAATGTTAATAAAAATTGTTGCAATCTGAGTACGAGCGCTTTATGTGTCTGTTGACCCAAACATTCCCTCCTCTGCCTCCTCAACCTGGTCTTAATGAAAGAAATGGTAATGTTATGAATAGAATAGAATAGAATAGAATAGAATAGAATAGAATAGAATAGAATAGAATAGAATAGAATAGAATAGAATAGAATAGAATAGAAAAGAACAGAACAGAACAGAAAAGAATAGAATAGAATAGAATAGAATAGAATAGAATAGAATAGAACAGAATAGAATAGAATAGAATAGAATAGAATATAGAATAGAATAGAACAGAACAGAATAGAATAGAATAGAATAGAATAGAATAAAATATAGAATAGAGTAGAATAGAATAGAATAGAATATAGAATAGAATAGAATAGAATAGAATAGAATAGAATAGAATAGAATAGAATAGAATAGAATAGAATAGAAAAGAATAGAATACAACAGAACAGAACAGAACAAAATAGAATAGAACAGAACAGAACAGAATAGAATATAGAATAGAATAAAATATAGAATAGAATAGAATAGAATAGAATAGGTCTTTATTGTCACTGTTACAGTTACAGTAACAATAACAATCAATTTCGCAGCTGTGTTCTGTTCCTTTACCTCCTCAGACCCAGCTATGGGTTTTCTGTCCACATTTGTGGACAAGAGTTTCACAACTTTATATGTAAAAAAAAAAAGAAAAGAAAAGAAAACTGTCCACCACAAAGGACATTCCATAAAAATTTTAAAAACTGCATTTGAAAAAAACTGTTGCATCATGATGTTTCCAATATAGGCCCTTATTTAATAAAAACAAAAACAGCTTGCACTTTGTTGACATTTCCTGGGTCTTAGGAGGTTAAAGTACAAAAAAAACAAAAAACAGGCTGTACATAAGCATAACTTGCTGCACACTGTTACTCCCCTTTGGCCAAATATAGTGTCAGATTCTGTTGAAAGTTATTGCCCTATAATTTAGATTAGGTTGCCTTTGTGTAAAACTTTTTACATATATATTTAGATTTGAAAGTACTCAGATATAAAAACTGCACAAAGGCATTTAACCTTGAAAAAGTTGGTCAAGGTCACCTATGTTCAATAGCCTTCTGCTCTATGACAACATGCATCCACAGTATAAATTTGGTGCAGATATCTCAATGCATTCTTCAGATAATGTGATTACATTGTTGAATGGACACACAGGTGGACAGATGGACAGATGGGCAGATGGACAGACAGATGGACAGACAACAAACAATACCCCTACAATACCCCTTTGGCCCGAAGTTGGGGTTAAAACTATCACATGAAAATTTACTGAACAAGTGATGCCAGGTGCAACAAACCCCGCCCCTTTTTAAGTAAATGGGAAGAATTTTTTAAAAAATCATAAAAAATTTGAACTTTGACCTACCTTTCCCAAAATGTCATGACATCTATTCTGAGTCACAGGCAATCTATAAACCCAATTTGGTATAAATTCAACCAATAGTTTTGCTGCTAAAATGTTAACAAAGTAACAAAGATATCTGACATAAAACAACACCCCTTGTCTCCCCTTCAGGGGGCGGGGCAAAAATTCTGGGAATATACAAAACTATAAAAAAAATACTGCGATATATAAAAGACCAACTCTATGCCACAGATAGTGAATTATATAGAACATATGAAGGATAAATACAATATAAAAGTGGTCATGTTTTTGAAAATATATACCTACAGTGTAGTTAATAATTTAGTAATTTTTTAGTAATTAGTCATTTTCGTTTTAATAATTTAGTCCAGTCATTGGCCTATGGACATTATAGAGTATATTTTTCAGAATACATTGCACAGCGCATTTTCCAGTTTCTATAAATGTTTTGTTGCTGTCCTGGCTCTGGGAGGATTCTGAACGTTATTGGCCTGTTTTCTAAATTTAATCAATATTTCACTTTATTGATAGTATACTGTCTATTCTGAAATTTCCACACCAGAAAATACACCTCAGACCTGTTTTCCTGTCGTCCTTGCGTACATATAAACTCATGTCTGCAGC
This sequence comes from Sphaeramia orbicularis, assembly GCF_902148855.1. Classification (NCBI taxonomy): domain Eukaryota; kingdom Metazoa; phylum Chordata; class Actinopteri; order Kurtiformes; family Apogonidae; genus Sphaeramia; species Sphaeramia orbicularis. Next base: position 28,870,478 of record NC_043973.1, read on the forward strand.
AGGTTTTCATTCCTTTAACTGTGTCTCTATAACCTTAGTGTACTGAGGCCACGCTGACCACATGATGGCTATAAAATCAGCTCATTCATCTGTCAGATGCTGAAAGTCTGCTGATCATTCACAAAACAGGTGAGGGGAAGTGAACCCACACGAGGAACAAATATCTGTCATTCTATCTTATATTTACTATTGTCTCCCTCCCTGACGCAGCTGTTAAATTTGATCCAGATTTGCTTCTTACATGGTCTTCCTCTGCAGACTCTGCACACTGGTGGCTCTGCTGACCCACTTCTGACCGCTCTGGACTCCTCTGCCCTTCCTGCCTTTCTCTGTCCAATTCAATGGACATCCTAACATTTGTGAAAGGCTGCAGATATTTCAGTCTGCAGCCACTGTCAGCTGTTCCTGAATGCACCAACACACACAAATAAACAAAGGAGACAATGGGTGTGTTACTGCTGCTGCAAACCTGGAGGAAATACAAGTTCAGCTGGGTTTTAGGGATTACCACTGGCAAATACAATTAAATACTACTACTACTACTACTACAACTAACTACTACTGCAACTACTATTACTACTAACCACTACAACTAACTACTACTGCAACTACTATTACTACTACTACTACAACTACAACATATAACTACTACTGCAACTACTATTACTACTACTACTACACCTAACTACTACTAACTACTACTGTTACTACTACCACTACAAATACTACTGCTAATACTATTACTACTACTACAACTGCAACTACTATTACTACTACTACTACAACTACTATTACTACTAACTACTACAACTACAATATATAACTAGTACTGCAACTACTATTGCTACTACAACTACTACTGCTAATACTATTACTACTACTACTACTACTACTACTACTGCAACTACTATTACTACTACTACTACAACTGCTATTACTACTAACTACTACAACTACTATTGCTAATACTATTACAACTACTATTACTACAACTCCTACTACTCCTACTACTGCTACTACTATTACAACTACTGCTATTAATCTTTAACTATTATTACTATTACTGCTACTGCTATTACTACTACTACTATTACTACTGCTAATACTATTGCTACTAGTACTAATACTACTGCTACTACTATTACAACTACTACTATTACAACTACTGCTATTACTATTACTACTATTACTATTACTGCTACTACTATTATTATTACTATTACTACTGCTACTACTACTACTGCTACAACTATTACAACTACTGATATTACTATTACAACTACTGCTATTACTATTACTACTACTACTACTATTACTACTGCTAATACTATTACTACTGCTACTACTACTACTGCTACAACTATTACAACTACTGATATTACTATTACAACTACTGCTATTACTATTACAACCACTGATATTACTATTACTACTATTATTATTACTGCCATTGTTATTACTATTACTACTACTATTACTACTGCTACTACTATTACTACTACTACTACTACAACTACTATTACCACTACTACTACTACAACTACTACTGCTAATACTATTACACTACTGCTACTACTACCACTACTACTACTACTGCTATTACTATTACTAGTATTACTACTGCGACTCCTGCTACTACTACTACTATCACTACTACTGCTATTACTATTAATATTACTATTACTATGACTACTACTATTACTACTATTACTGCTATTACTATTGCTAATTCTATTACTATTACGACTATTACTGCTACTGCTATTACTGTTACTATTACTACTACTACTACTACTACTACTACTACTACTACTACTATGACTGCTATTACTACAACTACTACTACTACTACTTATAATAATGATAATAAAGTGACATCCTCTTGTAGATTCCTGCCATAAATAAACTAGCCAAAGGGAGGTGACCAAAGTAGAATTTGTTTTCTCTTTTATTCAAGTAACAGTCAGAAACTCTGAGTGTTTGAACATTTCTTTGTTTAGTCGAGGATGATTAGAAAACACACCATGAAGTCAGTCAATAACCACAAGACTCATCCCAGACCAAATCAGTTTCTCTAGTCATTAAAAGGCTCCATCACACGTCTCATGTGTTTGTATAAATGGAGTGTTGGAGGAAGCGGTGACCAGTACAGTGTGAGGACAGCTCTGCTCTACAGGACACAAACCTGCACTCCTATCTACCACCATGAGGACTCCTCTGCTGGCGTTGGCTCTCATCCTGGGACTCTTTGACCCACTTACAGCCGCTCCTACCCCTGCTCCTCTGCCTTACACTCCTTTCTGCAGAACAGTCTGGTAAGTTGGGTTTGCTGATGTACTCCGACATATAAGTTTAAATGTGTATAAATAATGCCCCTCCCTCTTACACTGTGCTCCTACAGGCTGTTTGCGACACCCTGTGATCAAATCAACACCACACTAGTGAAGCAGATCAAGGCCTTAAGTCCTGTCGCTGGATGCAAAGAATGTAACTACATGGTAAGAAAAAAACCAACATACCACTGTTTATCAGTATTATAGAATGTATACTGAACAACAAAAGAAACGCAAGTATGTTTTGGTATTGGTTTATATGGGAGTTTTATTATGAATATTGGTTTCATATGAGATATTTATATCCAGCTGTGAAATTTACAGTGGCAGTACATTGAATTGTGTCCATGAGCACTGAGTTGACGGTCATGGAGATGGGCCAAGCGAATATGGCGATCCTGATTACGGGTGGTCACACGTGGTCTTCCGGATCTGGGCCTGTCCCGAGTGGTCCCTGTGTCACGGAATCGTGTCCTCAGCCTACTGATGGTGGACTCGTGCACTTGCAGACGTCTGGCAACGTTGCGAGCCGTTAAACCAGCATCAAGCATACCAACGGAGCGTTCTCTCAGATTATCGTTAAGGCGAGGCATCGTGGTAATGCAGTAACTTTTGAATCTTACCATTTCTTTTTATAGCCCCCGGATAAACAAAGGGAATTGCCACTCCCATTTGTTGCTCCCACTACCATATCACTCAAAACGTACCGCACCTCCGATACTTTGTACATGTGCTCAACACCACTCGTGGTCGTGTTTGCCTGCAAACACACACTCCAATGGTTACAACTCACTTATTGTAATGTGTATCTCAGTTGACAGCTCAACAGGACAGCTGAACTCTTGCCTAAATTAACGACCAAAACTTGCGTTTCTTTTGTTGTTCGGTATATGTTGTGTAATGTTTAACCATACATGTGTTTAATGTTGCAGCTTGTGTCAGCTACTGAATCAATCATCATGGCCAACCACACGTCTGCAGACAAACTCACATCTGAGAAGATCGTGTTTAAGTTCAACCCCACAGTACTGAGTTCAGCCTGCCGCGTGTCTGTAAGTAACACACCTGAAGCAATAACAAAACAAATGGTGCCAGGCACAACAAACCCCGCCCCTCACACATATGGTAGCTTATTTTGGCATCGTTCCAGCTGATGTCATCATGTCTATGCATGTGCTGATGTCAGCATATTAATTAACTCTATATATGTGTCAAGTTTGAAGTAAACTGAAACAAAATTTATGTTAATATTGACATTTAAAATTTCGCCCATTATAACCCTTTCATGCATGAATTATGAGAACCTTAATCAAGATTGTTTTTTTCCTGAGTGTTTTTATTCCTCTTTAGGCATGAAAAAAAAATGCAATGGATTTTTTATGAACCTGTTTTTCATGGAGTTATAAAAATGTCCTCTCAGCTGGACACCATGGGTTTAATTTTAGAAGCAAAGAAACATGTATTTACTGATATATTATGAGAAAATTATGAAATAAAATCATTTTTAATGCTGTTTTGATGCTGCTAATCTCATATTTCCTCACATTTTAACATACCTGCATATAGATAATATGCCCCCCCCCAAAAAAAAAAAAAAAACTCTTAACTTAATTACAGTCTAATAACAATTAGCAATTTTTTTTTACACCCAAACATGTTACAATAGATCCGGTTTATCTAGAGCAGCAAAGTTACACTAATGGTATGAATGTCAATGTTTGGGACAATGTGTAAGCGTCCACTGTGTTGGCTGATATGGAAGTAAAACAATAAAATCCATGAATATACAAGAGAACAGCCTTGAACAGCTGTCCACTGTAGTGACCAGTATCCATGAAAGGGATAAGTAAACGGGAGGAAACAAAGATTTAAAAAAATTCATAACAATTTGAACTTTGACCTACATTTCCCAAAATGTAATGACATCTATTCTGGGTCACTGGCGATCTATAAACCTAATGTGGTATTAATTCAATCAATAGTTTTGCTGCTACAGACATTTGACATTTCCCCCACAATAAGTAAACGGGGGAAAAAGATTTTAAAAATTCATTAAAAAAGTTGAACTTTGACTTACTGTTCCCAAAATGTAATCAGATCTATTCTGGGTCACTGGCAATCCATAAACCCAATTTGGTATGAACTTAACCTATAGTTTTGCTGCTAGAGTGTTAACAAATAAACAAACAAGGAAACGAACAAACAAAGAAACAAACAAACCGAACCAAGAACAGTACATCTTGCCTCCCCTTCACTGGGTGGGGAAAAAATACAAAAATATGAGCCAAAATATTGAACTATTCCAAACAGTTGTGCTGCCTTTACAATAACATACACTTCATTGGTTAAATCAGGAAGGTATAGTATTTACTTAGTCAATATGTCAGTCATTCTAGAAGAAAAAATGACAAAAATGTCCATATTCTTTGTTTCCTGTCTTGCCACACACGCAGTTTTTTATTCAACCATTTCAAAAACTAGCTAACTCATAAATACTAAATACTTAAGACGAATTCACAAATTACTCAGCAAGGAAATCGTAAGCAATTTCCTGTGCGAAATTTACAAGACAACATCCTCCATTATTTAAAAAACTCAATTTGATTTTAGTAAGAAGTTTGCTTTTCCATTACTTATTGCAATTCACACTTAATCTGCCTCAAATAATCCTGGCTAACAAATAAGAAAATTCTTCTTTTTATTCTTACAACCTTCAAACTGAATTGACTAAACAACAAAATATGTGGGAAACCTTCAAGTCCTACACAGTCACCGCCAAACAAAAGTATCTGACAAAGATGTTCAATAACCTTTACACCACTAATCCTATCAATACATGTAAATAATTCAGGTAAAATGCAGTTTCTCAGGTATTCAGCAACATCAGATATGACTCATTCAGATGTTCAGAGGCTCTGTAGTGAAAATGTAAACATCATCTTCTGCAACATTTATTCACCAATAAAGCACATGTAGTTTGAAGACACGTTTTCATGTTCAGTTAATGATATATTTCACTGAAAAGGTAATTTATCTTCAGTTTTCTATGTTTTAATATGATAACTTTTGAATTCACTCTAAGTTTTCATGAACATTTGCATAATCAATTAATGAAATATAGAGAAAATACCTGATTTTCACTGTAAAATGCAAAATTCAGAGGACGATATTATAATAAATGGTAATAAAAGTCACCATAAAAATAGTTCTATCTCTGTAAGGGATAATCACAGTAAATAACTGTATAGAAAACTGGATGAATAATATAATCCATTTATTATCTGCTGCTTGCAAATGTACCTATTTATTATTTTCCTGTCTAGGCCCAGTCTCAGTCTCTCGGATTCTCCAGCCTTCTCGATAACGGCCTCAATTACTGCAACCTCTACAATCTGCTGTCAGGTCAGTGCATCAGCTACAATCACCTTATTTACATTTACACACATTATTTGAATATACATATATTTTAAATGAATGTTGAATGAATTAGTTGTGGTTGAGGAGAATCTTTTGTTTCTAGTAAATAACCCTTGGATTATCTAAAAGAATACAGTAAATATTTAAAGCACAGGTGTCAAACATGCCAAAACCGGCCCCCCAAAGGTTCCAGTCCGGCCCATGGGCTGAATTTGCAAAGTGCAGAAGATATTAACAGTTGAGGACATTGAACTGGAAAATAATAGCATAATAACCTACACTCTCAAAAATAGAGGTACCAGCTTGTACTTAAAAGGGTACAAATGCTTGTCGCTGGGGGTGTACTTTTTTGAAAGACATTTCTGTACCCTTTCGAAATGGTCCATTTTTGTACCTTAAGTACTTTACATAGAAAGAAAAGTCTCATATAGTTGATAATGCCATGATGTTTAAAGTTTGAACCGCTGGCCTAATTGAGAAAAAAAAAAAAAAACGGCATAGGCAAGCTACGACATCAAGACATGGAGGTGTGAATGAAAATGAAAACAGAGATTATGGCAATAATCAGAGCTTCTAATAAGATAAATAAATTATTAGGCTATTATCATTGAGCTAATTGGGCTATTAAATTAAAACACAAATTATTATTAAATATAATATAGAGTAATTACAGTATGATATATAATAAATAATGCGCTAAGCCTAATGTTTTAAATTTAATTAGTCCTACTGTTCAGTTCTCTGAGCCTATAGCCTATTCTCATGGTCTACACACAGTTTTTAATGCTGCAGGGTACCTTATAGTACACATTTGTACTTTACAGAACTTTGGAGCCTTTTTCATAGTCTAAAGGTGCCATTCTGGCCTCCTAAAGACCAATATTGTACTTTTGAGAGAACATTCTTAAAAATGTACGTATAGGTACATAAATGTTCTGATCTCGTACGTCTATTTTTGAGAGTGTAGAAATAATGACTCCAAATTTTCTTCTTGGTTTCATGCGAAAAAAATAATATGGCATCATGCCTATAAATAATGCCAACACCAATATTTTCTCTTTGATTTGCTGCGAAGAACATTAAATTCTGATATCCTTCAACAATAAAATGTCAATAACCTGAACAAATATGAACAAACTGAAATGTCTAAAGAAAAATAAGAGCAATTTTAACAATATTCTGCCTGTTTTGTGTCTTGGTAGATCTGATCTGTAAATGCACATGTATTAATCATAAGTTGTGGCATAATATTGATCAGATTTTTATTATTATTTCTTCTTATTTTTCTCCAGAAATTTCATTTTTTTCAGGTTGTTCTCATCTTTTTTGTTTGGATTGTTTGTAAAATGTAAATGTTTTCATAATTGAATGTTATTTTTTGCATATAAAAAATTTGGAGTTGTCATTATTTATAGGCTATTATGTTATTATTTTACTGGTCCGGCCCACTGGGGATCGAATTGAGCTAAATGTGGCCCCTGGAAGAAAATGAGTTTGACACCCCTGATTTAAAGCAATAATAAATACATTTAGAATTGAAACAGATCAAATGGCTACAATGAAAAGGGGTTAGTTTAGATCGCAATGCTGCAGTCAGTTTTTTAGTACTCTTGATCAATTATCAATTAGGTTCTGGATTTCAGTTTTCATTACATTTTGAAGCATAATGACATATACTGTAAATAGAAGATGAATCAAATATTTTCACATGTCAAAAGAAACACAGATCTAAAGGAGTACTAATGTCGCTCACTGTAAAAAAGGCGTGTATTTGGTACCATGAAAGCTGTATCAAAGTTTTAATCTCTGATTTAATTTTTTTCTTTTGAATAAATGTGTATTAAACTAATTTCCCTGTTTCTGTGTTTGTTTGTACATGTTTTGTTTCCAGCGAGTGGCCTCAACTCTCAACCCGGCTTCATGGAGATGACCAATGAGTGGGCTTGTCTGGGCTACGGACTCGCCCCCTGTAGAGCCTAACAAGCTTCAGTGTCAACATGTTTAATATAATCAAATACTGACATTATCTGTTACAAGTAAAACTGATTTTTGGTTTTAGTAAATGCTTCCTGTGGAGCAGTTTGTATACCCCCAAGTACAAGTCAATTAAAAGAAGCAAATAGATTCTCTTCCTGTGTGTGTGTGTGTGTGTTTTTGTTTTGTTTTGTTTTGTTTTTTACAAACTTTGTCAGATCAAGACCTAAAAAGACAAATTTGATGTCAAACCTGGATCCAGATAAAAATGTCTTATAAACTGCCTAATTTTTACTGATTCTTCAAACGATAGAAGCAGTGAAACAAAAAGAACACACCTCAGATCCAGGTTCAGATCCTTTACCTTGGGGTTGGGACCCCACATGGGGTCGCCTGGAATTCAAATGAGGTCGCCTGAAATTTATAGTAATTGATAAAAAATTAAAACTTACCTACAAAAATTTACATTATATAACCTAAATGTTGCCTAAAATTAATGTTTATTCGCAACATGTCATAACAAACTATTACACGATCAAAAACAATTAATTTTAGCCAAAAAAAAATGTCTGTTTTGAATGTCTGGGGTCACCTGAAATTTCTAATAATTTGTTTAAAAAAAAATTTAAAAATTAAAACTTACTAATAAAAATTTACATTATATAGTCTAAATGTTGTCTAAAATTAATGTTTATTTGCAACATAGTATAGCAAACTATTACACGATCAAAAAAATTCTAATTTTAGCCAAATAAAATGTCTCCATTTTGAATGTCTGGGGTCACCTGAAATTTCTAATAATTTATTTTAAAAAATGTAAAAATTAAAACTTACTAATAAAAATTACATTATATAGTCTAAATGTTGTCTAAAACTAACATTTACTTGCAGTATAGTATAGTAAACTATTACAGGATCAAAAACAAATTAATTTTAGCAAAAAAAAAAAAAAGTCTGTTTTGAATGTCTGGGGTCACCTGAAAAAATGTAAAAATTAAAAGTTACTGATAAAAATTTACATTATATAGTCTAAATGTTGTCTAAAATTAACGTTTATTTGCAGCATAGTGTAGCAAACTATTACACGATCAAAAACAAATTAATTTTAGCCAAATATAATGTCTCCATTTTGAATGTCTAGGGCCGCCTGAAATTTCTAATTTATTTTTTTTAAAATGTAAAAATTAAAACTTACAAATACATTATATAGTCTAAATGTTGTCTAAAATTAACATTTATTTGCAGCATAGTATAGCAAACTATTACACGATCAAAAACAAATTAATTTTAGCCAAAAAAAAAAAAAAAAAAAGTCTCTGTTTTGAATGTCTGGGGTCACCTGAAATTTGTGATGTTAAAATGAGGTCACAAGCCAAAAAAAGGTTGGGAACCACTGCTTTACTTCAATAAATACAGCTCTGTAGAAATATTACATGATACATGAATGTCCTGAAGACAACATTGCTCCAGTAAAAGTGCATTAAAGCATCAAAAGTTAAATATTGTCAGGATCAGCTCTGTGTCTTTGGTTATGTTTTCACTTTCTCGTGTTCCCTGTCTTACTTTGTTATCACTAACCTCTCATGTTTTAGTTTCACTCTTTCCTCATATGTGTTGCATCTTTGTCTCATTTATGTCTTGTTTAGTCTGTCCTCCCTTTCTTCTGCACCAGTTCATCTTCATTCTTTAAAACAAGTATTTCAGCCTTTTGTTTCCCACTGATCTGACTTTCGTTTATGGCTCCTGCCTTTTGCGTCAGGACTTTACTTCTGCTTATTCCTCTAGATTTTCTTGCCTCTGCCGACTGCTTTTCCACCCACCAAACCATTTTCTTCAGGGAAAAAACTTTACCTGATTTGACCTTTGTCTGAGTCATGCAGTTGAATCTGAAATCCATTATTACTGTCAAGTACTTCCGACTCAATGTGCAGAATTGCTTTTTACTCATACTTTTTATGCATAACAACTCCTCCTCAGACAAGGTTCAGGGTTTGAGTTGCATTTTAGTGACATTAAGGGCAAAAATTCAAGTTCTTGGTTATGGACTGAAAATAAATCAGTTTAGGGTCAAATTTTGTCAGGAATCTGAATCTGAAATCATTTATGCAAAATCTTTGGTGGTTTTCAAATCACTGAGCCTTTATTGACACAAGGTTGAAACATGAAATTTGGCCTCTGCACTACTGGATTAGCCTGAGTGTGATGTACAGGGTGACACAAAAAAACGGGAACTTTTTAACAATCCAATAAAACCAAGAGTGATGGAAGAAAAATATTTTATTCATAGTAACTGAAAGCTTAAAATATGCCATTTAAGAAACAATGATGGAATTTTCATTTTTTAAAAATTACTTCCTGTAGATGGCGTCCTCCTGTACGAATGCATTCTTGAAATCTGCTGTTGAGATTCCTCATTGACCGCCGCAACATCTCAGCTGGGTTACTGTGAATTTCATCCTGAATTCTCTGTTTTAACTCATCCAGAGTTCTTGGTCGAGTCGTGTACACTTTACTCTTGAGATAGCCCCACAAGAAAAAAATCACAAATGGACAAATCTGGCAATCTAGGGGGCCAGGGAACGTTACCGAGTCTTGAGATCACACGGTTACCGAACAATTCTCGCACAGCCGCCAATGGTTACTAAAATGGGGGTGTGTTTACTTGCTCAAGGTCACTGTCTCGCAGTGCTGCCACTTGCTCATGTCTGCCAATACGCACTTCAAAAATTCCCGTTTTACAGGCGGTACAGGGTGACCGTAGTAACCTTTGGCGGCTGTGCGAGAATTGTTCGGTAACCGTGTGATCTCAAGATTCGGTAACGTTCCCTGGCCCCCTAGATCACCAGATTTGTCCGTTTGTGATTTTTTCTTGTGGGGCTATCTCAAGAGTAAAGTGTACACGACTCGACCAAGAACTCTGGATGAGTTAAAACAGAGAATTCAGGATGAAATTCACAGTATCCCAGCTGAGATGTTGCAGCGGTCAATGAGGAATCTCAACAGCAGATTTCAAGAATGCATTCGTACAGGAGGACGCCATCTACAGGAAGTAATTTTTAAAAAAATGAAAATTCCATCATTGTTTCTTAAATGGCATGGTTTAAAGTTTCAGTTACTATGAATAAAATATTTTTCTTCCATCACTCTTGGTTTTATTGGATTGTTAAAAAGTTCCCGTTTTTTTGTGTCACCCTGTACTTTCTTCTCTTCATCTGTGAGCTTTGAATCCTCCCCAGCAGGCCTTCCTTCCTCCACCCCAGGATGGCTTTCTTCTTGGCATCATCTGACAATGAGGCCTTTTTGTTTATGGATGATGTTGTACTGATAAATCTGCTGTAATTATTGAAGAAAATGGTTGAATTGTTGAGTCTATTTGTATGACTGCACTGACATGATCATATTGTTGGGTGTAATTCAGTTACTGCATTATGTATTTGTTGTGGTTTGATGTTAAAATTAGGAAAATAGTATTGTTTGACTCTTGTATCAAGTTAGTGATAAAGATGTAAAAGCACTGAGGGGTAGGATTAAATAAGTTTATACTTCTTCCTACTCCTTTTCAACCATGCAAAAGTCAGACTTCCATGTGCTTGGAGATAGATTCTGTCCATTTGAATGTTTCTTGGGTTTTTTTTTTTTTGCATGTTCGAAATAAAAAATAAAAAAAAATAAAAAATAAAAAAAATCTTAGCCCTATTCAGTCAGTCTGAAATTAAAAAAAAAAAAAAATCAATTAGGCCTCACTCCATAACATGTGTAAGAGCTGTTTTATTAGTTCAACTATAAACTGATATATAGAAGCCTTCCTAAAGTGATTCTGACTGGTTAAAAATTGGCTTCATCATTGACAGAGCAAGTCCAAATCTAACAAATTGGTGGGAAGTTTCATAAACGAATATGAAAATTTGGTTGTAAAAAAAACTTGATCTCACTTTAGGAAAGTAAATGGGCCTAAATAATCTAAACTAATTGTAGCCTGTGTAGGTGGGCAGAACTGATTAAATGTTGGAGGCTAGATATTGAAAATTGAATGAATGCAAGTTTTTTTTTTTTTTTTTTACAATGGTGTGTATTTTTTTTCACAAACTATAAACTGATGGGGGTAGGGTTAGTAAAAGTAATGATTTTACTTATCTAATGTTAGAATATACTTAATTGTTGGGTAATGCTTTATTCACAACAGAAAAAGAAAGAGAATGGTGTATAATACATGCAGATTTATGATAATATCAACTCTACATAAATAATTATAAGTCCAATTCTGACCTAGAAGCCAAAAAATCCAAACAAAATATTCCCAGGACGTCTTTTGAGGAACTGGCTGATCTGACGTCATTGACTTTGAACTGAAATCACTGAAACTGATCCTCATTCAAAAGGCCATACCAGAAGCTCTTCTTGTGAGTTTCAAAGTAAACAAGTTCAATTAAAAATTTGCAAGCAGTAACAGGATTAATATGGGTTTTAAAATTATTTGTCACTGAAAAAGGGTAATTTTTGCCCACTTTTCAGCAAACATCATGCAAAAAGTCACACAAGGACAAGTCATACACATTTTTTGATGTTATATTCTGAAACTACACAATTTTTCCAATAAATTCAACACAAGACACTGCATGAAAGGTATACATTTATTCCACAATATTTTTTTTTCACAATAATGTCACAATGATACTCAAAATTTCAAGTTTCCCTTCATGTATCACCCCCACCACAGCTGTCCACTCCAGTCTCACCCCCTATCCTTACCTCACAGACCTTACCATCTTCTCTTAATGGCTAATAAAACAATAAAACAATAAACATTCCACACTACTAAAAACAAAGCTAACCCATCTGTGACACTGTATTTTTCCACTCTACCTCTTGGAGCCTGTCACCTTCTAATGTCAATAAGTCACACAACTTTGAGCAAATCAGCCAAATACAGAAATCGCAACTATATCATATAACTATTCTATAACTGCTAGATTACATTCTAATTACAAAACATAGTTATCACGATTAGAACATATTGCATTGTACTAGTGCTTTATAAGTAAATATAAATAAATTAACCAAATTAATTGTTGGTTGTGACATGTTATTCTCTGTGAATATCTGGTCTAGGCTTGTAGTAGGTTATTTAAATGGATAATTGTGTATGGGTTATGGGCCTAAATTTTGGAAAAAGTCCAGGGCTTTTTTTTAGTCCCAGTCCGTCCCTGGCTGCTTGTTTATTGCATTCGATCACCTGGAATCAACACAGGTACGTCATTTCTGGCTGGCAATGGCTGCTCCCCATAGGTTCTGCCCCTGCCTGTAATTCATGGAATAAAAAGGTCCAGTGTGGTGTATTTATGGTGATTTTTTAAACTGAATTTACACCTCTATTACATAAAGCACAGTTAATGTCATAAGCATGACCAGTACAGGTATATTTTAACCCATAAAGACCCAGTATTACTTCTGTGGCAGTTTCCAAATTGATTTTTCTCTCTATTTAACCTTTCTTTTCTGATTCATCACCATTTATTGTAATATTATCCTTTTTATTTTGACTTTTTGTAGTGTACATCATGTATTTTCCTATATTTAAATCAATAATCATGTAGATGTTCATAAAAGCTCAGAGTCATTTCAAAAGTTATTACATCAGAAACAGAGGAAACTGATGAAAAAGCAACTTTTTCTGTTAAATATATCATTAACTGAACATAACCCAAGTGTCTCCATCCACTGTCATTTATCAAACTCCATGGGTTTAACTGGTGAATCAGTGTTGTAGAGGACGACAGTGTTTCCACATTCACTATGGAGCCTCTGAACATACAAATGGGTCATATCTGATGACCATGAAAAGATGACAAACTGCATTTTACACCAATCATTTACATGTATTGATAGGATTATATTTATGTATGTAGAATACATGTATTCTGTACATTTTACTTCCTCACTAGGCCCAGTCTCAGTTCTCTGGACTCTCTAATTCCTCCGGACAATGGCCTGATTTACTGCTACATTTACAATCTGATCTGAGGTCATTACATGAGCTGAAATCCCTTTTTTTTTTTTTTTTTTTTTTTTAACTTATGCACATCATTTGTATACATTCTATGACTGGTCACTGTGCACTACACTTGTTTTTAGGTTGATGTTTTGTTTAATAATGTTTGATGTTGTTATTTTATGATTTTACTCTCTGTAAGGTGACCTTGGGTGACTTGAAAGGCACCACCAAATAAAATGTACTATTATTCTCCTCTTAATTGATGCTCTTTAATACTATCATCAATATTTTTCAATGGTTAATGACAGTGCTTTATATTGCTGCTCTTACTAGCTGCACTAATCACTGCATTTATATGTAAACATCTGAAAAAATGGAATATATCTATATACTTTATCAGACAAAAACAGCTACTTTTTAAAAAATCAATTTCAACTGAATACATCTACTAGTGGTTTATTGGTGTGATTTGACATTAATGTTGCTAAAAAGGCATGAAAGTTGTATTAAAGCTTTAACAGCAGCTCATGTCTGATGCATTCTGAGATGAGTGTCCTCAACTTGTGAAATACATGACCCCTAGTGGCCAAAATAACTATGCACAGCCATGACCTGATGTGTGTTTTTTCTTTGGATTCTAAATAGTGGTCTCGCCTGCTTTGAGGAGACAATCAATGAATGGACTTTTGGATGGAATACAAACTGGTCACTTATAAAGGTATGATATGACTGTGTTTAAAACACCGACATGGCTGCAGATATCTCAAACTGGAATACTCATATTTAGTGCAGTTTCATGTCTAAAGACTGAATAATGTCAGTGACAAACAGTGTGTATAGCTCCTACATCTATCTGTTTATTTTACTTTCCTGCAGCTGGAGATGAAATCACTGTTTTGGTCCAGTCTTCATCTTCTTTTCCCTCACCTTGGCCTTAATATTTCTTCAATAACTGCCATAGTAACAGCAGACAGGCAGGAATGATGTGGGGACAGGACAAGGACAGTGTTTAGTGGTATTGGTCATATATACATTTCTAAAGACGAAATAACACTAAAAATTAAAGATGAAGTGGTCTCAATTATTTGCCTCACGTAGCCAAGCATGAGGGATGGTTTCCAAAGTTTATAATTTTATTTCTGATCCATGTGTTCAGCTGCCTGTGGAAAGTGTACGGGAAAGGGATGTTTCCTCTGCAGGAGAGGAAGACATTCACCGGGAAACAGTATGGAAGAACTTGCACGACACATCTAAAAACCCTGACCATCAGTTAATTCATTTCAAGTTTATACACAGGATGTATTTAACTACCAGGAAACGTCACGCTATGAAAGTTATTGAATCTCCTAAGTGTGACTTATGCACACTAAATACTGTAGGATCATTTATACATATGTATTTGGAAGTGTATGATTTTCGGAAGCAAATCTCTGTCACTTTGGATGATATGCTGGAGATTAAAATTGCATTATCACCATCTTTACTTCTGCTTAATGATGGCTTTTCCTTAGAACTTTCTCTTCAGCAAAGGCGTATATTATGGGCTGCCCTCATTACAGCCAAGAAAATGCTGGGATTGAGATGGCAGCTGCCTCATATTTTATCACGGCAACAATGGATCAATTATTTTCTAGATAGTTATGATGGAGAGGTCAGTGGTCCGGATGCATGCAGCCAGTGGAAAAATGCTTAGTATGTGGGATGGTGTTTATATTATGGTTATAGAAAGCGTGAAACATAATTGTCTATGACTTTCCTGATCACTGTTCTGTTTATATCTGTAAATTCTCTTTCATCTAGTTAGCTTAGTTGGCTTTTGTATTCTGAGATCCAGATTGGGTTGGTATGGGGGTCGCCACTGGTTTTGCGGGGGTGGGGTTTATACTTTGCGTGTCACAGAATCTTGTATTATAAAAAGTGAATTTCTTACTGGGCATTTATCCTGTAAACTCCTCTTTATCTGCTAAAGAAAGAAATTGATTGATTGATTGATTTATTGATTGATTTATGTTTTTTACAAGCTAAGTGGTGTATCGCTTTGTGTTGGAAAAATATTGGTCACCCCTCTTTTGACTTCTGGTTAAATAATTTAACCTTAAGTTTGGCTCTTGAGAAACTGACATATACGGTTAAAAAGAGAACTTCGGAATTCTATAACATTTGGAAGATGTTTTTGGATTTAATTAAGAGTGGTGATAATGAAGGGGTAGTGAGTAAGTGACAAATTGGGACATTTTGTTTGATGTGGGAATGTACATGTATAGTATTATTTCAACTCTATACCTAAGTTTTATTTATTATATTATTTAATCAGCTGTTTCTATGTAATGCTGTCAGATTAATGTTTGTCACATCTTTTTGAGATTTATTTTATTTATTTTCATTTTATGTATTTACTTTGCTTTATTTATATATATTTATTTTCATGTATTCATTTATTTATTTATATATTTATTTTTTCTCTGCCATGTTCAAGATGTTTATGATGTTCAAAGTTTTGTATGAATGAAAAATAATAAATAAATGTTTATTTAAAAAAAAAAAAGTGAATTTCTTTCTTTTTCTTTTGTATTGTACTTCTGAGATGCACAATGAAAACAAATAAAAAAATTGATCCAAAAAAAAAAAAATGAAGTGGTCTCCTCTTTGTCATTCATATGCAGTGACTGTCTGTGTTCTGTTCTTTCAGTCTGGGTTCCTGGGTTCTGATAATTACTACAGACAGGAACCCAAAATGACGACTGCATCGATTTCTTTTCTGTAGGTGTGACTTTATTCCAATAACAGTGTCAGAAATTCCCCCGATAAAGGAAATCAGACGCTAACCACATGACCCACAAGCCCCAAATCAATTATAAGGGTCATTAAAAGCCCTCATGACAAGCCTCATATTTTATATAAATTGGCCTTCGAGGGTTCCACTCGCTAACCCGTGCACATTTCAGCATCACTTCACTACTGGAGACCAGAACCTGCATCTCTGCGACAATGAGGACTCTGCTGATGGTTTCGGCTCTCGTGGTGGGACTGTTCGGATCACTTTCAGCCAACGCTATTCCCGGTCCAATCCCTTATCATGCCTTCTGCAAATCAATCTGGTAAAGGACATGTTCTGGTATCCTATCTGTTTTGCCACCCTTTGGGTTTATTTTAAAAACAGGTGTGTCTGCCTCAGTCAAATGCATAATTATGTCTAGAAAATCATTTTGGACCATGTTCAGTGATGCATGACTCAGTTGCTGAAGCAAAACAGCAATATCAGGCATCTCCAAAATGGATCCATTAGTCTGTTATACTAAGTCTGTAACTCTTTTGTATTAATAGTGACATGATTTACTCAACTGGAGAGGAGTTCCATTGAAGCAACAAATACTTATGATCATTATAATAACAAACATTTCGATGGCCAAAAAACAAAACCTCCTATCTGGAAATTTTTAGATTTTGAGTTTTCACATTAAATGGACTGCACTTTGGGAGGCAGAAATACCTAGTATGTATTGTTAACACATAATATAGAAAGAGAGTCTGAGAACAGTAGAATATGCTTAGATATCTTTAACAAAGACCAGACTATAATAAAACTAAACTTTTTTTTGTTTCCTGAAAAAAGTGATTTTTTCAGATAGGAGGTTTTGTTTTTTGGCCATCGATTTGTAAATCAGACATATTTAGATGATCAGTTGGATGTTCCATTCACTTCTGCTTGGAGTGCTTAATTTTTAAACCTTCTGAGTTTGCCTTAAAATGGAACATCTTACCCTGATGGTAGATTCTAAAGCAGGGGTCTCAAACATGCGGCCCGGGGGCCAAATGCGGCCCGCCAAAGGTTCCAATCCGGCCCCTGGGATGAATTTACAAAGTCAAAAATTCCACAGTCTTGAATTGAATTAAGAAAAAAAAAAATTTGCTTGAATTAAGGAAAAAATATTGAATTAAGCAAAAAAATCTTCAATTAAATAAAACAAATCTTGAATTAAGCACAAAAAAAAAAAGAAATCTTGAATTAAGCAAAACAAAAAAAAATCTTAAATTTAGCAAAAAAATCTTGAATTAAGCAAAAAATCTTGAATTAACAACTTCAAAAATGTTTTCTTTGTTTTAGTGCAAAAAAATAACATTAAATTATGAAAATATTTACATTTACAAACGATCCTGTAACAATAAAATGTGAATAACCTGAACAAATATGAACAACCTGAAATGTCTAAAGAAAATTAAGCACTATTTGAACTATTTTCTTCCTGTTCCTCAGTGTTTAGTGTCTTTGTAGATCTGATCCATAATGCACATGTAGAAATGATAAGTCGAGGCAGAATATTGTTAAATTTGCACTCATTTTTCTAAAGAAATTTCCATTTTTTCAGGTTATTCACATCTTTTTTGTTTGGATAGTTTATAAAAGTAAGTATTTTCATAATGTAATGTTTTTCTTTCTTTACACTAAAACAGAGACAAAAATTTGCAGTTGTCATTATTCATAGGTTATTATGTTATTATTTTCCTGGTCCGGCCCACTGCAGATCAAATCGGGCTGAATGTGGCCCCTGAGGGAAAATGAGTTTGAGACCTCTGTTCTAAAGCTTGATATATTTTATGTATAAATATAGTGTGTTTGACATATTTCAACCAATAGGATGTTGTTATTTTAGATTTTAAAAGTCAAACCTTATGATTTTGCTGCATTTTCCAACATGATATTCAAATGAGTTCAGGTCAAAGGTCATGTTTAGTCATTCTATGGAGCTGGTTATGCATTAAAGGCACTATTTAAGTATTATATGCATGAATGATATAGAGGTGGATCAAATTGCGTAAGATCTTTGATGTGATTTTTAGGAAATATTGTTGGTGTAAGGTGATGGCAGATGGGGGTGAGTTCAGCTGCTGCTATAACAGCATCAGGAGGTTTAGGTAGTTGGAGAATATCTATATAAAATGGATCCTTCCTGGAATCCAAAATTCAACTATTTCTGATAAAGTCTATAAACGTGGGCCAGATAGGTCCAGAAAGGAGACAAACCCTTAGGCTTGATTTACCCTGATTGTTGAATATGCTATGTCTTAACTATGTTTATCTCTCTTTTTCTTTCTTTTAGGCTTTTTGCAACACCATGTGCTCAAATCAGCACCAAATTAGAGCTGCAGATTAAGGCCTTCAGTCCTGCAGCTAAATGTGATGTGTGTCAGTACACGGTAAGAAGCAGAAATCACTTTAAGTCGAAGGTGATTTATAGCAGAAATGACACATACCAGCATCTATAATTATGCATATGATGTTTTTTCTTTCAGCTTGTGTCAGTGACTCCTCAGTACATCATGGCCAATCACTCTTCTCCTGACGGCATCATGACGGAGAAGTTAATCTTCAGGTTTTACCCCACTGTACTGACTGGTGGCTGCCGTGTGTCTGTAAGTAACACAATAAATAGAGAGTAAATGGATATATTTCTAGAATTTATTTTGGAACATCACCATCCAAAGACATGCACTGATAGGTTAATTAGTTAATCTAAATCGCCTATAGGTGTGAATGTGAGAGTGATTGGTTGTTCATGTCTATATGTCAGTCCTGTGATGAACTGGTGACTCATCCAAGGTGTACCCTGCCTTCACCCATATAGTTAAACATTAAAAGTGGTCAGTACACTGTAAAAACAAACCTTTAGAATCTACACAATAAAAGTGAAAAAAAAAAGTGCATTCATTTTGGTTGAGTAGATTTTACCCCATATTTGGAATAAAATGTAACTAAATTTAACAGCTATAACACTAAAAAAAATTAGGTAAACTTCACCAATTACACAACAAATTACCTATAAAAGTGAGTAATATAAACTCTTAATTATTAATAAAAATATGTTCATCTATCTAATTATTATTATTTAATCATCAGTGTTACTATTGAACCACTACATATCAAGAGAAGGCTAATTTTACAAAATCAAAAGTACTCAAAAGCCATCATAATAGCCTCTGACCCCGAGAGTTAAAAGACAGACAAAAATAGAAAGTGTTCATCATTAGTGATGTGACGTTCACGAACTAATCAAATCTTTTGAACGGCTCTTTGAAATGAACGATAGGAACTGAGTCTTTGTAAAGAGCTGTTCATTTTATTTTATTTTATTTTTTTAAGGAGGGAGTGTCTGATTGCCTGTCAATTTACCAACATACTGTTCTTGTTCTGAGGACTGCACTACAGTTCAGGTGTTTAAGTAACTGCAGTGATTAATCACTGATGGGTTTTGTGTGTGTGTTTCCGTTTGTTTACACACATTTATTGTTCTTGTTTTGAGGAGAATAAAATGTTATTTCACAAGAAAATGTTTTATTTTCTTCTTCATTTTTAGGCTACAGACTAGTCCACATAATGTACTGTGATGTTTTTGGTCCAATTCCATCATTTGCCTAATGTCACCTCTCATGTCATGTATTTAGCCCATACATTTGAACTAATTATTCTTTTTTACGGTAAGATAATATTTACTGCCGTGCCAATTAAACACCTTTAAAATGTAATGACAATCATCATATGTAGCCTATTTAGTCATTAATATATTGGTGTTTCAAAATAATGCGAAAAACAAAAGAGCCAGTCTTTTGAACGGCTCTTCTCAGTGAACGGCTTCTGGTTGAACGGCACCCTTCAAAGAGTCAGAAGTCCCATCACTAAATTCCTATCCCAATATGTGAAGAATCAGAAATGTTCATTGTACTCTAACTATTATTTTTATATATTATTATTATTATTATTAATTTTTTTTTTTTTTTTTTTTTTTTTTTTTTTTTCACCTAACCAGTATATAATGCCATTACAGATAGTCATGAAACAAAGAAGCAACTTAGCTCATGGTGCAAAAATATGCAACTCAATAGAAATATTCATTCAACAAAAAAAAAACCTGTCAAACACACCATAACTCTGCTATATAAGAAGAAGAGCACTTCTTATCAACTAAGAACACGGTAAAACACACAAAAACTGTTCCAACTAGTTTGTCCTAATGCATGCTGGGAAACTCCCCCCAGCTGCTCCTCCAACACGTCACAATATTATGGGGTAGATTTTATTATATTATTTTTTTAAGTAGTAATTGTTACTGTTAAAAAATAGGTAGTGTATGTAGAATTGAACCAGTCATAATAGATTTAACTGGCAATTATTACTGTTGATTAAAATGTAACTGATGTCCATAGTTTGTATTTACCAACCGCCGAAATCCTTTTTTACAGTGTAGCAGTGCCTGTACTTATTCTAGATTCATACCTGTTTTATATGATCTTAGCTGAAATGCTGTATTTTGTAAAACTGTTAATAATAATAATAATAATAATAATAATAATAATAATAATAATAATAATAATAATAATACTGATCATCCTAACAGTACGATTCATGGCTATAAAACATAATGTGATGGTTTCACATAAAATAGGTTAAAAAAGGAAAAACAATCAAAACAAAAAAAGCTATTTTTTAAATGTGGCCAAGAAAAGTGATTTGAGTTGTAATGTGTGAGAAACAGCTGACTGTATTCACTGCTGCATGATCATTTATAAATAATCTTTGAATTAATGTTGTTTCCATACACATATATTTTTCTTTCCTTTAGGCCCAGTCTCAGTCTCTTGGATTCTCCAGCCTTCTTGACAATGGCCTCAATTACTGCAACCTTTATAATCTGCTCTCAGGTCAGTGCAGGAGCCATAATCATATCATTTTATTTACAGACTTTATACAAATATGCACATATTTTATATTCATGGTGCTGTCTGTTGTGACTGAAGATAATCTTTTGTTTGCAGTAAATATTACTTGGGTTATCTAACCGTGTATAGTAATTTTTAAAGCAATAATAAACAATACAAGGATGACATGGGTCAAATGAGCACTGTATCAGGGTTTTTTCCCCTCTGGATCATTTTTATTACATCAGTTGATTAACTTTGACATCCTGCTTCACTTTCAAAACTTCTATCACAAGTTTTTATTTCATGTATTCAGAACATACTGATATATAGGATGAAAAAAAAACAGATTTGATGAGTGTGGATAATTAAATTTGACAAGAGAAGCACAGATGTGTGTGTAAAAAAAGTGATGAAAACCATGTTGAAGCTTCAAAATTCTGAAAATAAAGCCTGACCTATCTTTGCCAACAGTCATAGTTAGGAATCATAATCTAATATCCCTCTGTCTGTGTTTGTAACCCCGCCCCTGAAGGGGAGGTAAGGGGTTCGGTTTGTTTATTTCTTTATTTGTTTGTTAACACTCTAGCAGCAAAACTATTGGTTGAATTCATACCAGATTGGGTTTATAGATTGCCAGTGACCCAGAATAGATGTCATTAAATTTTGGGAAAAGTAGGTTAAAGTTCTAATTTTTTATTAATTTTTTAAATCTTTTTTTCTTCTCCCATTTATTTACAATGGGCAAAATTTCAAATGTCAGTAAAAACATCAATTTTGTGTCAGTTTACTTCAAACTTGCCACATATATGGAGACAATTGATGTACTGACATCAGCACATACATAGACATGATGACATCAGCTGGATCGATGCCAAAATAAGCAACAATACGTGCGAGGGGCAGGGTTTGTTGTGCCTGGCACCACTTGTTAATTCATGTTTTCATTCCAGCGAGTGGACTCAACTCCCAGCCGGACTTCATGGAGATGACCAACGAGTGGGCTTGTCTGGGTTACGGACTGGCCGCCTGTAAAGCCTGACAAGCTTCAGCGCTGATATTACTCGGTCATATCTGAAATGAAATTACAATCATAATGTATCCCTAACTAATCCCATCTCTTATCCTATACTTAAATATAGAGTAGTGTGTGTATATAACTGACAAAAAGCTGCAAAAATTTCAATAAAAAGTTGCAACCTGAATATATGTGTGTCTTTGTGTTTCATTTTCTGTAAGTGAGAATCAAGAAACCACAGCATGTAGATCAGCACTGTAAAAAATAACTGTAGAGTTAACGTCAAAAATTTGAATATTGCAACATAAAAAAACTGTGAGTGAAAATACAATGCAAAGTTGTTTATTTGAAAAGATTATTGTGTTAATGATTAAATCAAATATAGCTGTAGTTTTTTACAGGAAAAGGCTTGATTGATTGATGTATTTATTTCGAATAAGAATGTCAAAACAGAAAAAAATAAATAAACAAAACACTTAAACATAAGACATAAGACATATAATACATATTCAAAAAGGAGTGAAAAGAAGCATAAGTTATAAACTCCCACCCCTTCTCCTTATGTAATTAATAACAGTAATAGTCGTCCTAGTCTAAGCATATCTCTACTATATACTATAATATGCCTGATATTTATTATTAAATAATTTAGTTTCTGGCTTTATATTATTATAAAAAAATATAATATGATTTATATAAACACATAATACAATAACACATAGTATATGTGAATACATATTCATACACAGATATATATAACACATATGCCCATCCATACACACATACAAACATATATGTGCACATATATACACACACACACACACACCTGTACATACATATACATACATATACATATACATCCACATACTTGTTCATTCTTTTAACCCTCAGTGATCCCCAACACCTCCCTCATCCCTGTACCTCTGAAAAATTGTGTCTTTGTACCTGCTTTTAAAACAGTTTCATGCTTGGACGTTGCTTTAACTCCATGTTGAATCTGTTTCACAGTCTCACCCCACTGACTGAAACACCAAAACTTTTCCTAGTCGTGCATATTAAGTGAATTTTAAAGCTAATTTTCCCCTTTAAATTATAACCCCCCTCATGAATACTGAATAATTTCTGTATATTTGTTGGTACCAGATTATTTTTAGCTTTCTAGATTATTTCAGCTGTTTGATAGTCCACAATGTCTGTGAACTTGAATAATTTTAACTGTAAGAATAATGAGTTTGTGTGTTCCTGGTAGCCAACATCCTGAATGATCCGTATTGCTCTTTTTTGGATGATAGTTAGTAACCGTGGTGAGGTCTTGTGGTTATTGCCCCAGATCTCAGCACAGTATTCTAAATATGGTGAGACTAAGGAACAGTTCAGAGTGTGGAGTGATTTCTGATCCAAAACCTTCTTTGCTTTATTTATCATTGCAATGCTTCTTCAGACTTTCGTTTGTAAATGTTTGATATGTGCTTTCCAACTGATTCTATCGTCTATGGTTACCCCCAGAAATGTTATTTCATGAACCGTCTCTGTTTCAATTCCATCTATTTTTCTGGTTACCTGTGAATTATTTCTACAATTACCAAATATTAGCCTAAGTTTAATTTGTGGTGTACTTGAGGTTTGTAAAAATATCCACTATTTGTGACTCTAAGTTGCATTTATAGGCCGTGTTTGGACGTTCACTGACATGTGAGATGAAAACAGCATTACCCATCAATTCAATAGCCAATTTAACGCGTCATTCTTTTCATATTATTATCACCAAGGCTGATCTTCACCAGAACAATGCCTCGTCTGTCATTAACAGAGGTGATAAGATCATAAACATAATAATAATAATCCCAACAACCCCCCCCCCCCCCCCCCCCGCCATATAGCACCATTCAACCACAATGTAAATATGTAAATAATATTTAATTTTTTATTCTCATTCTATGTTCATAGAAATATTTATATAAATACCAAGTTCTGATTTTTTATATTTCATTTTTCTCTCATTTGTTTTTTTTTTTTCTATGTCTTTTTCTCTGCACTTACTTGTTATATGTTGCTGCTGTTAACTGTGAAATTTCCCCATGGTGGGATAAAAAAAAAAATCTTATCTTATCTTATCTTATCTAACCTTACCTTACCTCACCTCATCTCAACTTACCTTACCTTACCATATCTCATCTCATCTTATTTTATGTCATCATATCTCACCTCATCTCACCTCATCTCATCTCATCTCACCTTGTCTCATCTCATCTATTCTCATCTCATCTCACCTCACCTCATCTCACTTTACCTCACCTCACCTCATCTTGTCTTATCTCACCTCACCTCACCTTATCTCATCTCATCTCATCTCACCTTGTCTCATCTCATCTCACTTTACCTCACCTCACCTCATCTCATCTTGTCTTATCTCATCTCATCTCATCTCACCTCACCTTATCTCATCTCACCTCATCTCATCTTGTCTTATCTCACCTCACCTCACCTCACCTCATCTCACTTTACCTCACCTCATCTTATCTCATCTCACCTCACCTCATCTCACTTTACCTCACCTCATCTTATCTCATCTCATCTCACCTCACCTCATCTTATCTCATCTCATCTCACCTCACCTCACCTGATCTCATCTCATCTCATTTTATCTTCACAAATACATTTTGACAGTAACCAACATATCATTTGTTTTCCACTTGTCTTATCTGTCTCTATCTGTTCATAAATCTCAGTTTTCCTTGTGTTTCCTCTCTTGAAGCTGCGCTAATGCAACACACGTTACAGTGTCTCAGTCTAAACACATGCACATGACTTTTTGTAATGAAAGCATTATTAGATCAAAAACTCACAGCTCAAGCCTGATTAATTTTATGCATCCATCTTGTGCCCTCGTGAAAGGCTGTTCAGATGCAAGTATTGTTCGTAAAGGCATCCACTCACAGAGCCATAAGCTCACATTTAGCAGAAAATTAACAATATTCACACTTTGCCAAACACTGAGAGGACTGGCATGACTGTGACATGTAGCTGTATTTGATCATAGGTCTTCATGGAGTTTTACATTTGGAATCAGAGTCCAATTTCATCTCACATGACAAATACTAGGAAGAAAAACAACCAAACTATGACCCTGATTCACATCTTCCAGGTGATTTGTTGCGCCTCATAATCCAAATATTCCCTCTGAATGGTTGCAGCAACTGTAAAAATCTGGTGGTTTACTGTTACATATGACATACTAGAATATTTTTGTAAACAGTGTCTGCCTCCTTGGATGTTTCCCTCTTTTACTGCTTTCAAAAATTTTTATTACAGTCAATATAATTATTAACTGTTCTGCACAAAAAAGAAAAAGATTAAAAGAAAGACTAAAAATATGTTTAATGTCAAAGTAAAACAGATTTCTACTACTGTCAGTTAATTAAAAATCTGTAAGTGACAGCATAAATGTGAGTTCATGGGCTTGGTATTTCATGCTAAACGTATGTTTACTAAATAATGCTACTCATTTTTACATGCGGTTTTTATGGGTTTTTTTTATTTTTTTAGTGTGATACCTGTACTTTGTCTCAAGTGATTGATCTGAGGATTTCCTCCATCATGTTGGTTTGTAAGAGCTTGACTTTCATCCATCTGATTTAAAACATTGAGAGGAACACTGCTATTCAGTTTAGTTTGCACAGCTTTATCCTGAATGGATTCATTAGCAGCTTTCTGACACGTACACAACAAGAGTAACGGAAAGGAAACATTAAGAGACGTATGGGTAAACAAGTGATGCCAGGCACAACAAACCCCGCCCCTCACATGTACTGTAGCTCATTTTAGCATTGATCCACTCTTTCATCCATATTCAGAATTTGTTAACTATATAAATTATGTAAGTGCCAAGTTTGAAGTAAACTGAAACAAAATTGATGTTTTTATAGATGTTTGAAATTTTGCCCGTTATAAGTAAATGTGAAAAGAAAAATGTTTCCAGAATTTAACAAAAAATTTCAAAGATAAGCTATCACTTACATATTTTGCAGAGTGATGTCTAAAATTAACCCTTTCATGCACGAATTATGAGAACCTTAATCAAATTTTTTTCTTGAGTGTTTTTATTCCTCTTTAGGCATGAAAAAAACAATGTGATTGAAAATTTTCTTCTGAAAAATAAATAAAAACTAACTAAATAAATAAGAACAATTTTAAAAATGTAAAAGAAAAATACATTACAAAAAAATAATGAAAAAAAAAAAAAAAATTCTTATGAACCTATTTTTCATGAAGTTGCAAAAATGTCCACTCAGCTGGACACCACACGTTTAATTTTTGACGCACAGAAACATGTATTTACTGATAAATTATGTGAAAACTATGGCGAGGGCTTGTGATTCTGGGGGTTTATGCTCAGGAGAGATCTACATAATGTTACCAATTCATGTCAGAAAAGATATGTAGTGTCTTAAAACTTTAATAAAGATATGTGTTAAAAAACAGAACAAAACAAAACAAAAAGAACAACCAAATCCATGAATATACAAGAGAACAGCTGTAGAATAGCCGTCCACTGTAGAGACCACTATGCATGAAAGGGTTAATCTCCATATCTCTGCAAAGTTTTAAGTAAATTGAGTTAAAATTGATGCTTTTATAATGATTTAAAATTTTGCCCTTTCACAAAATTAAGTGATATCTATTCTGGGTCATTTGCAATCTATAAGGCCAATCTGGTATGAATTCAACCAAGAGTTTTACTGCTCAAGTGTTGACAAAGAAGCATAGAAACAAAGAAACAAACTAAACCAAAAACAACCCGCCTTGCCCCCCCCCCCCCCCCCCCCCCCCCCCCCCCTTTGGTGGGCAGGGTAATAAAAATCAATAAATTCAATTCAGTACCAAAATTCCTACAACGATCCTCTAAAGATAGTCAGTTTCATCTAAAATGAAACCGACTATTTTTAAATGTTGCTGTGGTCCAATTACAGAAAAGAAGAAACACACTGCGGTTTTTTGTAATGAGGTTTTTCAATGCTGTGTGTCCTCAAATTTATATTATTTAGGGTTTCTATAGACAATATAAGATGAAATTGTCCACCAAGGTTAAAATGGTTTTGGATTCTTCATTATAGTTTAGTTTTATTTAGTTTTGACTTTTTATTCTCTATTTCAGTTAGTTTTAATTAGTTTTTAGAGCAGGTTTGCTAGTTTTTATTAGTTTTCATTTTTTCCTAAATGCTTGGTTTTAGTTTAGTTTTAGTATTAATTTTAGTTTTGCCAAATCTTTTATCTTCCTCACCGTCACATTCCCATAAATCCCAGACAGGACTCTGCTGGTTTCTCCCAACTTTAGTCTCCATGTTTCCAGGTAGAGTGGGGACCAGAAGACGACTGGAAACCACAAGTGACGAGAAGTGACGAACCGTGAAGTGTCGTATGGTGCCGCTAGCTAAAATTGCTAGAGCAAAATAAATCGATAAATCGAAAGAAAACGTAGGGAATTTTATCCATAATTTTTATCCGTTTTAGTTAGTTTTGTAAGCACACAATACAGTTTCAGTTAGTTATTGTTTTTTCTTTTAATTATAGTTTTTATTTATTTCAGTTAACGAAAATGTTTTTTCAATTCTAGTTTTCGTCATTTCGTTAGTTTTCGTTAACGATAATAACCTTGTTGTCCACATGATTTTGTCTCCAGGAGCCAGGTGCTTTTGAGATGGCCATTGTTTTGTAAATGTGGTCTGGTGTTGTTGCATTGTTGCCATTTTAGATCAATTTTGTCATCATTACACGGAACTGAGGATGTCATTCCAGATGTGATATGTAAGAGTCCATATTTAGTGATAGTCAGATGTAATTTAATCTCATTTAGCTTTTGTTAATATAGCACAAATCATGAAAATGTCAACAATGATAAAATTTCATTAAAAAATGGGATTTATAGAATAAGTCTATTAATCTGTGATGTAAAAGTCCTGTTGACACTGCAGGGTATTTCTGTCAACAGCAGTATCTGTCATCCACAAACACTGATTAAATCTTTAGATGGTTCTTGTTTGTCTTGTGGCCGTATTTATATTTGATAAATGGGAATGGTTCACAGACTGGTCAGATGTCTTGTCCTTCACTTGTTTGACAGACTGCCAGTGGAACATAAAAGAATCAGGAGGCTTATGGCCTTTTCTCAGTAGACAGCAGCAGAGAAACAAAAATAATAAATCATGTAACAATGTACAGTGACACAAGACTTGATAATTAATATTTACTGAATGTTTTCGTGAATGTGTCTATTTCTTTTTATTTATACCAGTCAAACACATTATCTGTAACAGAACCGATGCACACAGATCAGCAAACATTATGACCTTTTCACATTTGTGTTTATGTTAATTTAAAACAAATGAAAATAAAACACACAAACCACAAAAAAGTATAGGATATATGAAAATATAATATAGAAATAATAACGGTAACAACAGTATAAAAGTATATATAACAAGTGTTCAGAGAACGCAAACCTCTGCCAAGCACTCTGAACGGTGTGCATGTGTGGATCGACTATTTCTTTTTAAATGAAAATGGTGCATAAAAAAATAACAAAAGTCAACAGAGCGTAACAGAAGAGAAATGGAGCGGAACGATATTTCGTACAAAGTTGAAGCTTGGTACCAGTCATGTGTATGTCAAATTATATTCAATTCCAATCAATATTTGTTGAGTTATAATGAAAAATGTGTGGTAAATGGGATTTTCAATGTTAAATGTAAATGTCCACAGAGTCCACATTCCACAGTGGATGTGAACAATTTTGTGTCAGATACAAGATATTGTTCTAAGCTACAGGTGGATCAAATTGGAGGCTAATCGGAGTCATTTTGAATTTTTCATGAATTTTCGAAAATTACTCAGTGATGAGAGATAGGAAAATTGTAGATTTTGTGACCTTGCTGTGACCTTGAACTTTGGCCTACTTGGCCCAAAATTTAATGGGTTGGTCCCAGGGCCTAGGCCTATCTGTGGGGACAATTTGGGAAAGATGGTTGGAATAGTTTTCCCGTAAAGTTGCTAACTAACAAACAAACAAACAAACAAACAAACAAACCAACACACAAACAAACAAGAAAAGCACTCGGAGAGCATAGACCTCCACCAAGACAGATCTGCCTCCCGTGCGTAGGTGTTTGTTTGTTTGTTTGTTTGTTTGTTTGTTTGTTTGTTAACAAGATAACTCAAAAAGTTATGGGTTGGGTGATTGGGCCCACCCCCGATCACCACCAAAATTAAATAATTTCTTCCTTGTGCCAGTATCAACATTTCCTGAAAATTTCCTGAAAATCCGTCCATAACTTTTTGAGTTATCTTGCTAACAAACAAACAAACAAACAAACAAACAAACAAACAAGCACGCACACACGCACACAAAGCAAAGTGATTACAATACCTCCT
This sequence comes from Sphaeramia orbicularis, assembly GCF_902148855.1. Taxonomy (NCBI): domain Eukaryota; kingdom Metazoa; phylum Chordata; class Actinopteri; order Kurtiformes; family Apogonidae; genus Sphaeramia; species Sphaeramia orbicularis. The sequence continues at coordinate 28,900,332 of NC_043973.1, forward strand.
GGCGGAGGTAATAATATAGAAATAGTCTATCTATCTATCTATCTATCTATCTATCTATCTATCTATCTATCTATCTATCTATCTATCTATCTATCTATCTATCTATCTATCTATCTATCTATCTATCTATCTATCTATCTATCTATCTATCTATCTATCTATCTATCTATCTATCTATCTAATGAGCCCTAACACTGACATGGATTCTTCTGAGAACAGGAACAATGCAAATAGAGCGTTTATAATTATTTTAGTGTTAATAGTCTTGTGGGTCGTATGATAAGTCAGAGCGTTGTGCCATCCTGCTTTTGTGTGAACAATCTCATTTCAGTGATTTTCATGGTGAGTTTTATTTTAACACTGGAGTGACCTTCATTAGAAATATGTCATCATACAGAATGGAATAAAGTACATGACCCAAAGACCCCAGAGGTTCAGTTTTTCTCCATCCCTTTACATATTTTTTTAAATGTCTTTTATTGCAGCTTATTCCAATTAATGTCATATCATTATGTTCTGTATTTCAATCCTGGGGAGCCCAGTATAAAAGAAATCAACTGTACTTGTTCTTGTTAAATAAACTGAACTATTTACGGACTTGATTCTGCTTTAATCCATCACACACTGTCAGAGGAGGTGATGGTAGTGTGTCAGTCAGTGTTTGCTCCTCTTATCACATGTCTGCATGTCCTGAGCATAAAATCACATAAATTATATGATGAGAGTGACTGGAGTGTGATGATCTCTGTAAACACCATTCCTTTTTTTCACAAATGCAAAAACAGTAGTTATACTGAGACAACTGTCAGGATCAATACCTTTTTACTGAAAATTAATTATCATTTTAAAGTGAAGTTGAAATGTAGGTTTATTTCACTTCTTTTATTTTTGAGCCTTTTTCCTTGTCAGCTCTCCCAGATTCCTAAGCTTTAATTTAGATTTTGATTGTTCATTTATTGTATTATTATTATTATTATTATTATTATTATTATTATTATTATTATTATTATTATTATTATTACTTTTTTTTCTCATTTTAACAGTTGGTGATATCAAAAATTTGTTCACAAAAGGGACTTTGCGATAATATAGTAATATTTTGTCCAGTACACAGAACAAGATACCATTTTATAAGCCATAAAACCAAGCTTTGTGACTTGCATTTTTCTTGAAATAAATGAAAAACCATGAAGTCAGTACTGTCCAAATACAACAACACTTGAAATACTGGGTTAATATAACATAATACATTTACAGTATTTGTTTGTCAATATAATATAGATGAATAATTGTGGTTTTTGGTTTGTTTTATTTATTTAAAAGGGGATACTGATGAACATATCAAAGTAAATATGTCAGAATCTGTAGTTCCTGGAAGGTCAGAAGAAAATAAAATAACATGGAAGAAAAATAAACACATCATTAAACACTGCACGGCAAAACAGACATTACACAACACCCACGGTGCAATAAGAAAACACAGGACAAATCAATATAATGGATTGGATATTGCACATATTGGCATAAAATTAATGCTCACAGACCTGGTTATTATCATTGTCAATAATAATGAATATGAATAATACACACAGGTCAAATGTAATCCAATGAAGGTGAAATCAAGTGGAGCTCGACGTTTTTGAAAATTAGAGCTAAGTCTAGAATATTCTTCTGCTGAAGTCTGACTGCAGAAACTTCCTGTTAGAAAGTTGAGTATTTGGGTTTTTTTTTTTATTATCCTTGAATTCTTCAATTTGCTGTGATCCTGTGGCATGTATTAGTTGTGCTACAATTACAAAGTTGCTACTCTTAGTGGTGAATTTAGGTGAAAAATTGAGGCTGTTAATAATAGTAATAATAATAATAATAATAATAATAATAATAATAATAATAATAATAATAATAATAACCCATAAAAACCCAGGGTTATTTTTGTGGCAGTTCCAGAATATTTTTTTCTCTGTATTTGGCTTTTCTTACGTGATTTATCACTATTTATTGTGACATCTTCTGTATTTTGCATTTTTTCACTGAACATCAGGTTTTTTCCTATATTTAATTCACTGATCATGTAGATGTTCATCAAAGCTCAGATTAAAGTTGAGGATTGTTATATCAAAAACAGAGAAAACTGAAGAAAAATCAGCAAAAATCTGTCATTAATTGCGTAGTATATAAACCCAGTGTCTCCATCCACTGTCATCGATCCAACTCCATGGGTTTTACTAGTGAATCAATGTTGTAGAAGATGACAGTGTTTCTACGGAAACTATGGAGCCTCTGAATGTCCAAATGGGTCATATCTGATGACCATGAAAAGATTAATACCTGGTTTTACACCAATTATTGGCATGGATTGACAGGATTAGTGGATCAACAAGTATTAAACTTTTTATGTCAGTAAATGGTTTTGGTCGTCAGTGGCTGTTTGGGTCTTTATGGGTTAATTAAATAGTTATAAGTTTTATTATTATTATTATTATTATTATTATTATTATTATTATTATTATTATTATTATTATTATTATTATTATTATTATTATTGTATTTATTATTGTCCAAAGTCTTGTATCTTAAATATAATGTAAAGGTTAAAGCTCACCCATTACCGTACACAGATGGTTTTACTGCATATTTAATCACTAAAAATAATTTGAATAATTGATACTCCCAGTATGAGTGATTTTGCTGCATGAAAATATATTACAACCATAACTTTAGCTTATAGAACTGGTCTATAAACAACCCACCAGACTACCTGGGCCCAGACCTTCAGAGCCCCTCAGACCCATCTTTATCTGTTGTCTCACCTTATTTACTGCTCATCTTACACAGATTTTTAATATTTTTCCATGTTTTGAATGAGATACTCACAATCCACCTCATGATAGTATTTTTTGTCCTTTATTTGTTTGTTTTACACCAATTTCTGTGACGTTATTTGAAAGTTTTACAGAGATACATGCATGACATCAACTATTATTACATGTTAAAATGCATTTATATACTTCAAAGTGTCAGCAGCAGAAACTGAGTGAGTCCTGGTGTACTAAAGCTGGCAGCGTTCACAAAATACCAGAAATAAAAATACAAAACCAAAACAATAAATATTGACCATGTGCAGACAAAGCTCCTAAATTTAGAAATACAGTTATTGTTATCTTCAAATTGGAAAAAAAAAAAAAAAAAATCAACAAAGATACAACAATCACACATTATAAGCAGTGCAGAATGGGCAGCTTTGTGTGTTCTCTTTAAGACTAAAGCGAAAGCATAAACCCTGAATGTCTTCTGTCTGCAAACTTTGCATTTATTTTTTCAGCACGTTGTGGTATAATTGTCTCAAGCAGGACTGAAACTTCCAATACCATAACAATGTCTGAAAATTTCACAATCACTTGCAGGAGGAAAGTTCCATTCCAAGACAAAGCCATTCATTGGTGAACTCGACGAAGCCCGGAGCCTTGGTGAGTCCACTTCCTGTATGGAGACAACAACACAGTTTACACACAGTAAATAGAATAGAATAGAATAGAATAGAATAGAATAGAATAGAATAGAATAGAATAGAATAGAATAGAATAGGGTAGAGTAGAGTAGAGTAGAGTAGAGTAGAGTAGAGTAGAGTAGAGTAGAGTAGAGTAGAGTAGAATAGAGTAAGCTTTATTGTCATTAAAAAATACCATTATACATTGCACTGCCTGATCACAATCAAGGTGTACAAGTATATTTGCATCAGTTATTAATCAGTATTGCAAACAGATACCCCCAAAACCATTCCCAAAATGTTTCTTTGGCGATCTTATTACTAGATCTTGCAATCCTCCAAATTTGAAGAAAATCAGATAAAAACTGATAAAATGGCGACACAATGAGCCTGAAAACATGTGCACAATTTTATTGTTATAAGAGAGCAAAATGATTATACATAATGTTTTGTAACACAATAAATAATTCCTACTCAACTCCTGTGTCTTTTTTATTACAAAATACACACTTCACATTGCTTTTCATTTATTGATCATTTTTGTTGAACAGCTGTTTGATTATCAGTTCTTATTTTCAGTATTAAGACAATCAACCATTTTGTTCTGAAAACCCTTCTTTTACGGCGCTTTAATTGGAATAATAGAATGGGAACCTGTTATTTAAGTATTATTAGGACTAAATATGCACAACTAGACATATTTTGGTCTGCTCCCTGGCTGCAGAAAATTTGGGAACAATGTGTCAAACGGATGTTTACGTCGAATCACATGTTTTCAATGGCGCGTTGTTCACCAAAATTCATGTAGTGTCCGTACACCAATATACTTCCATCAATAATACCGCATATATGCCTTATAGATATATTGTTATAACTTGCTCACAAATGTTTAATTCCTGCTGTACCAGGAAGACTTAGTTACAGATCTAACAGAGATGCCACCATGTGGTAAGCCAGATTTCCATTCCAATCTTGTAGAGTCCGTACACCAAGTAGTGTCCGTACACCATATCAAAATATGTGGGTCTAATTTTATTGTTTGTCAATATATGGAATTTTTCAGCACGTATGCTTTGGACACCACATCTATGCAATAAACAATGCATGATTCTCCTGAGTGCTGAAACATTTGTATATCTTTGTAGGCATTAAATATGGAGGCTATTAGGCTGGAGTGTCCGTACACCCAATAATTTCTGATTTGACAGGGGTACAAGCCTGCCAAATTTTTAGTAGACACCATAATACAAAAATATTTTGGACTTTAAAAGAGAAATATCAGACAGATAAAATGGCTTGTCTGATTTTTTGATATCTATATGTGCACCCTTTCTGGTACCCTTGATTGCGATCAGGCTGTGCAGTGAAATTTGGTTTTATGTTCTGAAAGGTGCTCAAGTGAAATACACATGTCAATTATAACACAGTCAAGAATAAAAATAAAATACAGAGGTATGAATCGTTCATGTTGTACAGAGTCTGGACTGAAAGTCTGTCACAGTTAAAAACCAGGTCAGCAGTCAGACGACTGTTCATTGTGTGAAAACTCACCTTCAATCACATTGCGGAGGTTGCAGTAGTTAGTGCCATTATCGAACAGACTGAACCAGAAAGCAGACACAGATGCACCCTGAGCACAAAGCAAACAAAAAAGCACATTTATTCTCAGAGGTTTTTCCTTTTTTTTTTTTTTTTTTTTTTTACAGCTCTTGAAATGTGACTATCTTTTAACTCTAACATACTACTGTGACTTACCTCTACGTGGCAGCCCATTCCCATAGATGTGCCAACGATGGTAAAGTTCACACTCTCATACTGTCCAAGTGAAGACGTGTGATTGGCCTGGATAAGGCTTGAGTTCACCGGACCCAACTGGATTAAAAATGCAGCAACAATTTTACAACTCAGTATGACAACAGCACACTAAAAAAACTCTTTGAAAACTGTCAAATATTTGTAAAAATGTCAAACTTTCTTTGCTTCCCACCTTGTACGAGCCCATGGCTTTAATCTGAGTCACGATGGCCATGCTTACTTGATCACATGGTAATCCAAACAGCCTTGTAACATAATTAGAAAAAGACCATATCACTATCTGTATACCTGCCTAAATATTATCTAAATAAAAGTCAAATATCTCCCTCTTACCACACAATCTTGCAGAAAGCATGTGTTGCACTCAATGGAAGGCTATTTGTGACAACACACACTCCCAAAAGGAGAGCGCAGGCCACAAACAGAGTCCTCACGGCCATGGTGAAGGCTGTTTCTTGCTCTGAGGGTAGGTCTCACAGGACTGCGTGGATGTTTCTGCGGTTAGGGCTTATATGGAACATTGCATGAAGATTCTTGAGACTGGTAGACCATAGGCCGGTCATGTGGACCTGTATCGAAGTGATTTGCATGACCCTTGGCGTGAAGTGCATGGTATTTTTCACAGCACAGAGGTAAATGTGGTCAGTTTTCATGTAATTCTGAACCTTTTTTTTAAATATTTCTGCCCTATTTATTGTCTTATTCTTTTGCCACTCATGTCTATTTAGTATCTACTTTTACTTCATGACATATTTAAAAGTACAGGGTGTTTTGGGTTCTTCATTCTTTTATGTAATCACCAACTAAACAAATTTTATGGTTTCAATTTGTTGTTTTGTCACACAGCATATAGTGCCTGTATACCTTAAAGCAGCATTATTTTGTTCTGCAGTGGTAGAACTTACACCATTTTTCTTTATATCTTTGATTTGACTTTTTAGTTTTATCGCTTCTGTTTGAGATCCTTTATTCCGGTGATGTTCTACACACCAAGGTTATAATAGTTTTGGATTTTTCATTATACAGGGTTTCCCATAAGTCTCCGTACATAGGAAAAATAAACGTTTCTTGACATAAAGCATAGTTATTCATATAATATGCTCTATATGACTGCCATTTTGTCGGGAACATATTTCAATGCGTGTCTGCTGAAGAACTATGACGAAGAAATATAAAGAAATACATGTTAGAACCATATATGTATAGAATGCATTATGTCTCCTATATATGGAGACTTATGGGACACCCTGTAGTTTAGTTTTATTTAGTTTTGACTTGTTTTTCTCTCATTCAGTTAGCTTTAATTCATTTTTAGAGGAAGTTTGCTAGTTTTTATTAGTTTTCATTTTTTTTCTAAATGCTTAGTTTTAGTTTAGTTTTAGTATTAATTTTAGTTTTGTTATACCTTTTATCTTCCTTGCTGTCATATTCCCATAAATCCCAGACAGGACTCTGCTGCTTTCTCCCAACTTTAGTCTTCATGTTTCCAGGTAGAGTGGGGATGAGAAGATGACTCTAAACCACAAGTGATGACAAGTGAGGGACCGTGAAGTGCCGTGTGGTGCTACCAGCTAAAATTGCTAGAGCAAAATAAAACGATTTCATATCAATCTGACATTGACAAAGAAGAAAACGAAGGGAATTTTACCCATAACTTTTGAACGATTTACTCATTTTTGTGAGCACACAATACAGTTTCAGTTAGTTATCGTTTTTTCTTTTAATTATAGTTTTTATTTATTTCAGTTAACGAAAATGTTTTTTTTTTTTTTATTCCAGTTTTCGCCATTTCGTTAGTTTTCGTTAACGATAATAACCTTGCTACACACTGTGGAAAAAGTTTAATTAAAACCTAATACATCACATATACAAATTGCCTTCTTTGAAAGCATGTGCATGTGTCTCAATGCCACAGATGTTATGGTGGAGTTTACAATTCATCATATTCTTATAATTCATTAACTAACCATTAATTCTTGGAAGCAACATGTCCACTGATTTATAATCACCGAGGCTTCCAGCGGCATGATAAGTAGACAAAAACCAGAAAAAACAAACAGGAAACCACTGCCTTTTGTATCATTTGAAGGAAATAAACAGACAAACTCTCCTTTAGACAAAATATTAACCCATGAAGACCCAAACATCCATCTCTTACAACAAGCATCTACTGATCTAAACTGTCTAATATCTGTTGATTCTCTAATGCTATCAATCCATGTCAATAATTGGTGTAAAATACAGTTTGTCATCTTTTCATGGTCATCAGATATGACTCATTTGGACGTTCAGAGGCTCCGTAATGAACATGGAAACACCGTCATCTTCTACAACATTGATTCACCAGTAAAACCCATGGAATTGGATCAATGACAGTGGATGGAAACACTAGGTTTATGTTCAGTTAATGATATATTTTATTGAAAAAGTCAAATTTTCTTCAGTTTTCTCTATATTTGATATGATAACCCTCAACTTTAATCTGAGCTTTTGTGAACATCTACATGATAAAGAAATTCAATATAGGAAAATACCTGATGTTCACCAAAAAAATCACAAAATGCAGAGGATTATGTCATAATAAATTGTGATAAATCACTTAAGAATGGATAAATATAGAGGAAAAAAATATTTTGGAACTGCCACAAAAGTAACACTGGGTCTTTATAGGTTAAGATCAATTATGTCTTAACCCAGCTTTCACTCTAATGTAATTAAACTGTGATGTTATTTTTAGACCACTTAAAAGCAAACGAATAAAAACTGGAAAACGTTATCGCTAAGGCAGACATAATTACCTGGAAAGAGACAGTTGCAATAAAAAAAAGTCAAATTTTTTTCAGTTTTCTTTGTATTTGATATGATAATCCTCAACTGAAATCTGAGCTTTCATGAACATTTTCATGATCAGTGAATTAAATACAGGAAAATATCTGTTTTATACTGATAAAATGCAAAATACAGAGGATAATATTGTGATAAATGGAGATAAATCGCTGAAGAAAGGTTCGATATAGAGAAAATTCAACTTGGGAAGTAACACAGAAGTAGCACTGGGTCTTTATGGGTTAAGGAAAGAACAGTGTGTGTGTGGGTGTGTGCGTGTGTGTGTGTCTGTAGAAAATCACTGCATGTGTCTTCTTTCCGTCTGCAGAGGGCACCAAACGTCAACACTCAGGAGCTGAACTTTCTAATCCTGACAGGTCTGGGTCTCTGTCTCTCTGTGTTGAAAACTATGTTAAATCAATCAATAAATGCAGAGTAGAACACAAAACTGATTTTCTAATTTTATTCAGAGACAAATGACTGAAAGAACAGATACATTCCCTCTTCAAATCTGATGGCTCTGGTGAGGCTTGAGTGAATGACACCATGTTTTTCCACAAAACCGAGACCATGCATCAAACTCAAAGCCGTGTTAATGTCTTATCGGTGTCTCAGGGGGTCAGTCCACATAGGGCAGAGAGGTTTTAGTCATCTTTCTCCTTCAAAATCTCCCTGTGGTCGTGTCCCTTTGAACCTGTCAGATGTACAGATGAATGGGAGTCACAGTGTTTATTGTCCCTAATGAGGGGTCCTGCAGGGGTAATCTGAGCACATGAGTAATGCGCTTCACCACTCATTTACAACACAGAGTTTGGCAAATCTTTGATTTTGCAGGATATTTTCACCCTTTTTTGCAAAATTGTCCTTGTATTCAAGGCATTTCAATCTGTTAAATGCACTTTTTTTTATTTTAATGTCTTGCTTTACTCTATTTTAATTTTAATGCTAATTTCAATGTATGATTTTTATATAATTAGTCTTTCTTTTATTCTGTGAATGCATTTTAAAATCACGTCTTAACTCTGATGATTTTAATGTCTTTTTTTCCCCTTTTTTTTTTATTTTAATGTAAATTCAATATCTTGCTTTTGCTTTTGTCATGATTTTTATGCCTTTGTAAAGCACTTTGAGTTACCCTGTGTATGAATAGTGCTATACAAATAAACTTGCATTGCCTTACCCAGATTTCTAAAGTGGTGACTCATGAATTTAAAGCTTATATGTAGCTTTTTATTGCAGTGAATGGAATCTGATGTCTGACTTCTATTTGGACTGATGTGTGAAATTCTCCAGAAATATAGTTACAAATATGATTGAAAGACATGTACTATGGGTAAGATGTAATGCAAACATGACCTTGAGTGTTTTAAATATGGATTTACAGAAATTGACAAAAAAGAACCGAAAGGTATGTGTATGACTTGTGAAATCAACATCAAAACTGAAATGATAGCTATAATGTGTGCTGAAAACAGCTGACTTTGTGAATCTCATTTGAGATAAGATGTTCACTCAGTGTATTAATAGAGACATATGTGCATATTGCATTTAACATAATCATCTCATAACACTGAACATGTGTTTGTGAGTGATGACTATGGGTAGATTTGTTGATTGAATATCAAAGTTAACCCATAAAGACCCAGTGTGACTTCTGTGTCAGTTCCGAAATGAATTTTCCTCTCTATTTAACCTTTCCTACATGATTTATCACCATTTATTATAATATCATCCTCTGAATTTAGCATTTTGTCCAGTGAAAATCATCTATTTTCCTGTTTAATTCACTGATCATGTAGGTGTTCATAAACGCTCAGAGTAAAGTCAAAGGTTATGCTATCAAAACAGAAAAAAACAGAAGAAAAAGTGACTTTTTCTGTAAAATCTCTCATTAACTGAACATAAACCTAGTGTCTCCATCCACTGTCATTGATCCAGCTCCATGGGTTTTACTGGTGAATTAATGTTGTAGAAGGTGATGATGTTTCCACGGTAATATACGGAGCCTCTGAACGTCCACATGGGTCATATCTGATGACCATGAAAAGATGACAAACTGCATTTTACACCAATTATTTACATGTATTGATAAGATTAATAGATCAACCATTTAAATCCGTAGATGCTTTTGGTTGGATGGTGGATGTTTGGGTCTTTATGGGTTAAAATGTTAGTTACAATGTGTGCTAAAAATGACTTTTTTAAAAGTCTTGCCTGAGATGAGATGTCCACTCAGTTTATTATTAGTGTCATATGTACATACAGTAATGAAAAAAAAAAATGCACATGTATTTTTTTTTTTTTTATATATATATCTTTATTTGGGTTCAATTCTATAAAAGTTGGTCATGACTTTTTGACAAGTGCGTACTGACGTCACAACATCAGACTGTTGTAAACTGCTGGCCTACACTATGAACTAAAGCTTGTTGTCAACACATCTGCAACCACAACTACACCTTTATACACAAATTAGCTCAAAACACAAACAGTGACACAAAAATGTCCACATTAATGCTCGAGTTACAAAATGGCCCTATACATGATCTTTTTTTTTTTTTTTTTACATTCTCTGACATGAGTATAACTCATCCATGCACAAAATATATTCAGCTAAAATTACGTGAATTAAATATACTCTTAATTTATAATATAATAAATTACAAAAACTCCCCCTGCTGCATTTCTCTCAAATTTGTTGGAATCAAAGTTGCCATGTTTTCTTCATTTCATCCCTGAGCTACTAAGAGGCTTTATTCATGTTTGATGATTTTTCCTCGCTGAATTTATTTACTTCCTGGCATTCCCTTTCATTTTTTTTTTTTTAAACTGGGAGCATTGAAATGATGGCTGATCATCTGATCTACAGATTGATCAGCATTCTGGTAAATGGCATGTGACAGTAGGGCTATGTGGATGGTCAGTTGCTCAGCCGTTGGAGAGAAATGGTCAGCGCAATGGTGACTGTCCCTCCACAAGCAGACCAAATGCTGCTGTGGAGACCATCTGCTGAGTGGAGAACACAGACACTCCAACTCTCTCAGTTCTCAAGGCCTACGGTGCATCATAGCAGTAATACAGGCAACACACTTCCACTTCAGTTTCTCCAGGCCATATTTTTAGTCAAGATAAGTTTTTGTGGTTTAAAATTGTATTATTTGATTAAAAAAAAAAAAAAGTGAATAAAAAAAATCCCTCTCATGTCTGAACAGAGAGGATTTGGATTTAGATCATGTGCGCTTCGCCACACAATGAAACCATGACACAATTTTACCGAAAATATAACTATAAACTTATAATATAACTATAAACTTACTCATCCAGGGACACAATATTGGGTGTTTTTTGTCTTAAAGAATGTGAATATGAATTATGAGTTTGCACTGGCAGATGTGACCAGTGTTTGAATCAATTCAGGCCAAAATGTGTTGTTGGTGTGGGCTTCATGTAACATCATTCCCAAATACAGATAAGTGTGAAGTACTCCGAATGTTGAAAAAAATGTTGTATATGAATAGAAATCTTGCTGAACTCTTGTTGAAAATATCAGTAAGATCTCATACATGTATTAAAATATAATGAATATATTTTACTTAGACGAATAGGAATCTCATGCACATTTAAAGACTGAAATGAAAGACATGAAAGGGAACAGGAGACTAAAAAAGGCCGACACTATACTGACAAAAAATACTGGGAAGTATCACACTAACAGATTGTAGGACTTCGTGTTCCTGTTGATTTTAAATGTTATCATGATAGAAATGTTATCAATAATTATCATGACAAATGTTAAATCATTTATTATAATTTATTTTAGGTTTCTAGGCTGATTTTTTCCTCCTGAATTAGAGTTGAAGAGACTAAATTTATGGTTAGAACATGACAAACATTTCCAAAATGTAGAACATTTAAACTTTTATAATGAGGTGAGTGTGTGTGTATGAGCGGGGTGGGGGTGGGGGTGGGGGGGTAGTCATTAAGAAAGAAGAAATTTTGAGGCATTTTGTAAGCACAAATAACAATGTAAAACACACACACACACACAAAGTATATTACAATGATATGATATGTAAATAGGAAAATGTATTTTTAAAGAATGGAAAAAAAGTGTCCCAGTAATGTTCACCTTATAATGAATAGGCTCTGGACTTAAATAGGTTAAAGGTTACATGTTAAAAAAGAAAAGTTGACCTACAGAGGAATCAGTATTTGAACACTAACAGAATTGCTGTAAGTTTATTAAGTTGTGTGTTGTGTTTTCCTTTATATTAAATAGACATTTCCGTAAATTGGAGCAAAAGAAAATCCTAAAATTTATGTAAAAAAACCGTACATAAAATGCATAGATATAAATACAGAATGCTAAAAATTTACCAGTGAAAGATACATATACGTAAAAAAAAAAAAAAAAAAAAAAAAAAAAAAAAGTAAATAAATGAAAATAAAATAAATAATTTTTTTTTTTTTTTTTAATGATCTTTTTATTTTCATTTCGTTCCACCTCGAGCCCCCAGACACACACTCAACTCCCGTAATTTCTCGCGATAGCTCACAAATCACACGACATGTGTCTGTTCTTAGGGTAATCCAAAGGTCTGTCGTGTCCAGGCGGAATAGCTGTCAGAGCTGGAAGTGGAAAACTACACCAGAAACGAGGTCAGCTATAACTTTGGTCAAATGTTATATGTGAAGTTTAGTAAAAGTACCGTCTGCTTACATCAATCTGCAGTTTGCACTCATTTTCAATGTTGTTTCCTGCACATTTTTTTTTATTTTTTTTTGTAACTTCGGTGCTGCATTCTGCACAAAATCAAATGCTCTTTGTACTTGCAACTTTTGTAATGCAATAGTTTTATTGTATTTTGTTAAATAAACAAATAGCTAGGAAATTAATTAAATTTCCATTCTGAAAGTTGCATTTGTTGAGTGAGTCCAAAGGTCCTTCACATGCACTGTTATGTTGAACTGGTCAGTGATTTGTCAGACACTATTTGCCAACATACTGTATCTCACCGTCTGATCTGCTGTAAAGGTTTTCTAGGTCTGAGTTTTTACTGCAGGGGTGTCAAACTCATTTTAGTTCAGGGGCCACATTCAGCCCAATATGATCTCAAGTGGGCCGGACCAGTAAAATAATAACAGTGAAAAAAGTAAAATTACATTATGATAATGTTTACATCTACAACGTTTCCTTAAAAATCTGAATAACATGAACAACCTGAAATGTCTTAAAAAAAACAAGTGCAGTTTTAACAATATTCTGCCTCAGTTAGGTTAGGTTAGTTTATTTCAGACACAGACATAATACAAAACATATGGAACAAAAATAATAATAATAATAATAATAATAATAATAATAATAATAATAATAATAAACACAAATAAAAAATCAAACAATAAAAAAAAAAAAATAATAATGATAAACAATACACAAAAAATCAAGTAATAGAACAAAAAAACCAAAAACAAAAAAAGAACAACTGTTGTGCCTGAAAGGGAGTAGGAAGAAACCACTGCTTATCCAGTCCTACCCCTGATTCCACTCCTCAGACTGTTAATGCTAAATCACTTGATATACAATATAAGATTGTGATTATCTATAAACACACCCCTACCAACCTGTACCCCCATACAGTCACATACACTTCTACATACACTCATACAGTCACATACACACATACATACACACATACAGTCACATACACACATACATACACACATACAGTCACATACACACATACATACACACATACAGTCACATACACACATACATACACACATACAGTCACATACACACATACATACACACATACAGTCACATACACTTCTACATACACTCATACAGTCACATACATACACACCAGTTTATTGTCTACCGCTGTACACACGTCTGCACCCCCATGTTTATATACACACACACACACCATACAATAGAACAACCTGACAATCCAAATAATGATCATACCCTTCCTTGAGCCAGATATTGTGAAAATAACATTTCTTTGTACATTTTCTTGAATTTTTTAATATTTGGACACTGCTTGAGATCTACCCCCAACCCATTCCAAAGCTTGACCCCACACACAAACTTTTCCAGTTCATCAGTTTATCATTTACACATGTGCATTACAACTTATATTGCAATTATTAATAAACAAAACATTTAGTAACAGGCAGAATATTGTTAAAATTGCATGTACTTCTCTTACGACATTTCAGGTTGTTCATATTTGTTCAGGTTATTCACATTTTTTGTAAAAGGATAGTTTGTTAATATAAACATTTTCATGTAATTTTGCTTTTTTACACTACAACAAAGATAAAATCTGCAGTTTTCATTATTTATAGGTTATTATGATAATATTTTACTGGTCTGACCCAATTGACATCTAATTGTTCTGTATGTGGAACCTGATTAACCTGATTTTTTACACCATTGATTGTTCATATTTTCAGTGTATTTCATCCTATGGGCTGGATTGGACCCTTTGGGGGGCCAGATTTGGCCCCCGGGCCTTGTGTTTGACACGTGTGTTTTACTGCATTCTGCTTTCAGGATTTGGACAGTCTGGAACATCCATTATGTCAAAGCTGAGTGGGAAAGTCCAGACCGTCCTGGGACTGGTGGATCCTGACCAACTGGGCCGCACCATGACCCATGAACATCTGACCATGAGCTTCGAGTGCTGCTACTTTCCCCCAAGTCCAGGCGATGAAGCAGTGGCAGAGAACCCCTTCCAGATGCAGCACATGTACTGGCTGAGACAGAACCAGTACAGCTGCCACGAGAACCTGCTCCTGCATCAGGAGGTCGGCGCTGTGCGAGAAGAGCTACTGGCCTACAGGAAGGCTGGAGGAGGAGCCATAGTGGAGAACACCACCACAGGCATCGAGCGGGACATGCCTACCCTAAAGCAGCTGGCCAAAGACACCGGGGTCCACATCATCGCTGGTGCAGGCTACTATGTGGACTGCACCCACTCAGAGACCACCAGGAAAACGAGTGTGGAGAAGGTGTGGTCCATGTAGATGTTGGAGCAGACAAAACCTTGCACACACAGCTTTCGATATTTGATATTCTCTCCATCTTTTGTCATTATTTAACTCATAAAGACCCAGGGCTACTTTTGTCGCAGTTCCCAAAGGAATTTTTCTGTAGATTTAACCTTTCTTAAGTGATTTATCGCTGTTTATTATATTATTATCCTCCGTATTTTGCCTTGTTTTCAATGAAAATCGTGCATTTTCCTATATTTAATTCACTGATCATGCAGATGTTTATAAACTTAAGATTAAAGTTGAGGGTTATATCAAAAACAGAGAACACTGAAGAAAAAGTGGCTTTTTCAGCAAAGATAACATTAACTGAACATAAACCAAGTGTCTCCATCCACTGTCATTGATCCAACACCATGGGTTTTACTGGTGAATCCTTGTTATACAAGATGACAGCGTTTTTATGTTCATTATGGAGCCTCTGAATGTCCGAATGGAACATAACTGATGACCATGAAAAGATGACAAACTGTATTTTACCTAAATTATTTACACGTATCGATAGGTTTAGTGGTTCAGAAGATATTAAACATTTTAGATCAGTAGATACTTCTGGTCACCAGTGGCTGTTTGAGTCTTTATGGGTTAATTGTGAAGGCTTTATTAGTATTTGTCTCTACCATGCGTTTCTCTGATTTTATGAACATGTCCAAGAATTCCACAGCTAACTTTAAATTGATAGGTGCAAGATTCTGACTTCTCCATGTGTATTTTAGAGGATTTATCCAGGTCCTAAACAAGTCTAAAATCCACATATCTGAATTTTTAATACTATTGTGGTACATCTTAAAGAATAGGAGAAACACATTGGATTTGGTGCTTTGTCAAAGCCTGTTGAAAATAATGAACTTGAAGCCGATGCTTCTTGTGCAAGAAAAGGCTCAAATTGGGAACAGGGGTATAAAAGTATTAGAGACGCATGGAAGGTCAGAAAAAAATAAAGCAGCTGTAAAGAAAACACTTCCAAACACCTACCTTTGACAAATATTTTTCTGTATTCATGTCAGGTGCATCATCAGAATGCAGACCCAGGGCAACAGGCTGTCAAATAGGCTGTAAATTCATAATGAACTCGACCTGGATAAGTTTATTACCAGATATTTATAAGATTCTCTGATGAAACAGTGAGTTTGTCCAAAACCTCAACCAAATATAGTCATTTAGCACCTTTATATGCATATGTGTGTATACTCATGGGTATAATTAACACACATCTGCATACATTACAGTATTCATACAGTATTCTACTTGCACTGTTTTATTCGTTTTTCGCAATGCAAAGTTGCTACTTTACAGTGTTACATGTACTCCATGTGTCTCCCCCTACCTCCCCCCTCTCCCCCAGTCTATCTCTATTGCTCTCTCTTTTCTCCTCCTTTACTCTCGCTCTTTAACCCCAACTGGCCAAGGCAGACGGCCATCCTTCAGGAGTCTGGGTCTGCTCGAGGTTTCTGCTGTTAAAGGGAAGTTTTTCCTCGCCACTGTCACCAATCACAAGTGTTTGCTCCTGGAGGATTCTGTTGGGTTTCTGTCAATTGGATTTGATTTTGATTTGATAAAGCATTTTGTGACTCTGGCTGTGAAAAGTGTTCCATAAATAAAATTTACTTACTTACATTCATCTACTATTGCAGATCTAAGAAAGGTGACTCAGTTTAAAACTTGTTAATATTTATTTTCCATCTCAGTCTCCTGCCATGTCTCATAATCCATGACTCTGCTTGGTTTATTCTCTTTTATAAAGTATTTAACAAAGTGTAAAAGTTAACTTTGTGAAACCTACTGGCTATGGCCTAAGACTGCAAATCCTCTAAATGGTCCCAGTATAAAATTTAAATATTTCTTAAGTGAAATCCAACATGTCCATCAAGAGACATGCCAGTGAAATTGGAGTGGAATTAATCAACAAAGACGTCAGTTTCTGACCCTAAATGTAGTCCTACACAAGTGTAATGGTGTCCCGTATTGACTGACTTGTCACTCTGGCCGACAGCTTACTGACATCATCATCAGCGAGGTGCTACACGGTGCTGACGGCACAGACATCCGCTGTGGTGTGATTGGAGAGATCGGCACCGGCTGGCCCATCACAGACAGCGAGAAGAAGGTGCTGAAAGCCACGGCTCACGCTCAGGCCCAGCTCGGCTGCCCCGTCATCATCCATCCTGGCAGGGATCCCGCTGCTCCGGCTGAAGTCGTTCGTATTCTCCAGGAGGCCGGCGGTGACATCAGAAAAACTGTCATGTCACACCTGGACAGGTGATAAATCCTTAAAACATGTTGGATGAGTTAAATTTACACAACTTTTGGATAAAGTAATAACCTTTAAATATAATTGAATATTCTCAGATTAAAGAGAATTTTCCCATAAGCCCCTGTTCATCCACTCATTAGTATTTACTGAAACTACATGTATATGAATGGGGTACTCACACATCTCCCCTTATTGTGGAGTTTCTTTATACAATTCAGCAGATTTCAACAGATTATTAGACAAGTTTTAGCTAATTGATACATTTTTATGATTGTGGTAGTGGATTAATAATGTATTACTAATATAAATTAATTAATAATAGAATAAGTTGAATTTTTAACAGTCTTTCAGTATTGATAAAAAGGGAAGGAAACTTGAAAAGATGTAAGATGAATTTATTATTTCACAGTGAACCATTCTTCTGTTAATGTTTTTCTAGTTGCTGTGATGGTTTACACACAAACTGCATTGCATTTAAAGTACTAACTCTAAACCCTTTACAGATGACTTAAACATTGACTTTACAGATACCTCTTTCTTCCTGCAGGACTATTTTTGATAATGGTGAACTGCTGGAGTTCGCTAAACTGGGGAGTTACCTGGAGTATGATCTTTTTGGAGTGGAGATGCTCAACTACAGCTATAACTTGTCTGTTGACATGCCCAGTGACAGCCAGCGGGTCCAGGCGTGAGTAACAACATGAGTAACAACAGGAGGAATAATACTTGTGTTTTTAATGTGAGGCTCATACCAAAGCTATGACCAGAATATTTCCAATGCAATATAACAAATATCACCATTCTAAGATAACTTTATTACAAACTGGGAGCTTGGATCCACATCAGAACAATTTGGTATTTATATTTTAACCCCGTAGAGACCTGAGTGTGTGGTTGTTTTTCAATAAATAGTATGTTGCTAATATCTGCTACAGAGACAAGCATAATAAATGTGTATTACAGTATTCA
Source organism: Sphaeramia orbicularis (assembly GCF_902148855.1). Taxonomy (NCBI): domain Eukaryota; kingdom Metazoa; phylum Chordata; class Actinopteri; order Kurtiformes; family Apogonidae; genus Sphaeramia; species Sphaeramia orbicularis. The sequence goes on from NC_043973.1 coordinate 28,918,742, forward strand.
CACACTGTTTTTCTGCTGTGGACGATTCCAGTTGAGTGAAAACACACAAAAGAATCTCAGTGGCAGCCATGATAAGAGCTGGTCCAGTTCTCTCAGTGTTCAGTTCTATGAAAATGCAGTTCATTTTACTGTCCTCTATAAAACTGAAGGAGATAATCATATCCCACAATTCTATGCAGCAGCATTATATAAAGCGGCACACCCTTCATGTAAACAAATGTGATGTAAGTTTCTGTTTGTCATGATTTATTTTACATCTCATGCCATAACAATAGCATTTCAACACTGGAGAACATTATACTACTGTCACAAAATCCTTAATGTCATCAAACCTTGCAGCATAACCTGTAATTCTAAGTATAATTATATTTATAGACTGCCTTTCTAGATCCTATGCTCAGTTTGCATTAGTTATTTCCTCATTTCCAGTATAGTTGCCAGCGTTTGGCTTTGATTTATTAATTTGGCTTCAGTCACAGACGCCTTAATAAAGACAAGGGGCTAAAACAGGATCAGATCATCAGTGGGCAGAGGAATGCAGCCAAATCAGCCTGGAACTATATTTGTGGCTTAAATATGTTGAATGTTATAAATTTAGCCGGATGACGTTTTGTATTCAACATCTTCAAACCAGACCGATGACGTACAGTTGTTGATTTGCAGACACTTGTGTAAATCTTGTATGAATAGAACGGTCATTTTCAGATAATCATATGAAGCGGGATTCGTATCAATAAATATGAGCGGGCGGGAAAGTCAGTATCTGTTGTTTATCTGGTGGTTATTTCATGTTCTACCTCGGTAATTACAGTAATATTTTTTCTTTCTCTGGGTTGTCTGTGTTTGTCACCTGCATAACACAACATAAGAACATGGGGGGGGGTTCAGTTTCAGTAGTCCATTTTCAGAATAACGCGTCACAGCAGACACACATCAATAACGTCTCCTGTCACATAATCTCGCAGCTGGATGCTCGTAGCACCGCGGTTGTCACCATGAAATCTCCTTCACATCTTTCCTTGACCTCATGACATTTTGCATTTTGACTCTTTAACTCCAACCCAAATGTACGACGACCTACATATATGAATGCAATAAGAGATAAATGTGTTACATGTAAAGTTCCTCACTCATATTTCACTTTTTTTTTCTTCTTTTTTTCTTTTTTTTTTTTTTTGATGCCCAGCTTGGCGTTCCTGGTGAAGGAAGGCTACGAGGACAGGATAGTGATCGCGCATGACATCCACACCAAAAACCGGCTCACGAAATTTGGCGGCCACGGTTACTCGCACATCCTGAAGAACATTGTGCCAAAGATGCTGAGGAGGGGCATCTCTCAACACCAAGTGGACAAGATCCTCATTGACAACCCTAAAGAATGGCTGACCTTCAAATGAGAGGAGATAGTTTAATGCAGCTGGTATTTTATCTTCTGATCATGAGGTGGGAAAACAGAAAATATGCATTTCAGCTACAATAATAATGAGTTCAAAAGTGACTGAGTAAATATTCTTTTGGACTATTATACCTTTTGCTTTTGTCTTTTCGGTTAAAAGTAATGACAGGGTTTGATTTGAACTTAAAATTTCTAAGCAAATTGTATGGATGAGACACGCAGGATCACAGTGGATCTTATTAATCTTGTTTTAGCCCCATTTCTCACACAAGAAAATAGATTTTTCTTGTGAAGACGAATGTTTTCCTTTCTCTGATAGTTTTGTCCACAGCGGTGCTACTCAAAAACGTGGTGCTAATTGATTTTTCACTTTCAATGTCATAGCCACTTTCTTGATATTTTAAGTGACATTTCTGCCAACACATTTTATGAAAGGGAAATAATGAGTGTGTTTGTAATCAGTATGCTGCTCTGCACTTAACACAATGCGGCGGTGTTAGATGAGTTGTCCTGTTGCCCCTCAGTGGGTGTCTGTGGGTGTCTATGGGAGGCGGGCTGGCTGGCAGGCCCAGATGAAGGACATGTTCTCCTCTCATCTGGGAACAGGTGGCCTCACAGGGTGACTTCACCACATGATCAATGGCATGATCGCCACAGCTGACTGTGCACCGTGAAAAACTATATAACTTTGATTCATCTTCCGAGAGGATTACACAGAGACCCAGAGGATTGAATTTTAAAACTATATTTAACGGTTTTAGGCTGCGAGCTTATCCAGAGGGGCTTAATCAGCAAGCTGTTGAGCTTCAAGAAACATTTCTGCTCATGTGATGGTTGTGTTTTGCGATAGTGACTAACCACCAGGCCACCCCGTCGCCCCAACCAGCTGTTATATGGAGAGCGACAAGAAGAAGAACAAGTTACAATGATGTTTTGTCACAGTGCTTCAATAACATCAGAATGGCCCTTTACAGTTTCTCTGATTCGCTTTAAAATGACTTTTGGCTGCACAGAGTTGAAATGTTTGATTTTCATACATATGTAATCATGCATCAAGGCTTTTAACATTTTCACCCAAAATGCAATAACTGTCTAGCATTTTTTTTTTCCTTTTTAAATAAAGCACACATAATGACTAATAACACTGTAAACAGAGTGGTGATTGTGTGAGTATCATTTTAAGCTCTATTATTGAATGCTACAGATCAATTCACTCACATATATGATGCATAGCAGCAATGTTTTACACAGCAGCAACACTTGATTCACAGCGCAGAGCGACACAAATAGTTTGGACATGAGTACAGCTGAAACATCATAGAGAGGACACATTCAAATGTATTATTAATATTCTGTTACTAACACCGTACGCGCGTCATTATTTCATTGTAGTTCTTTTTTCGCATGGTTTCCCACGTATCTTTCTTGAGCTCCGGCTCCAATAATCCAACTGACACTGAAATGAGCATGAGCAGTGAAGCAAGCTACGTGCACAGCAGATCTTTCCCCTCTTCAGCCTCTTTCTTTCAGTCAGCGTACAACATGAAGCCAGAGAAGGTGCTGTACTTGTTGTTGTTGCCTCCGTGCGCTTTCCCGCCGTCCAGTTTGATGTAAATCTCATCCCCGGGCTCCAGGTGTAATACCACACTGTTGCTGGCATAGTCGTAGTTCTGGTCCGCGTCTTGGGCGATGGCACTGGCCCTCACCTGGAAGGAGGGCAGATCACACAGTTCTGCACATCAGACACGTTACATGTTGACATGTCCATCTCTTGGGGTTATCTAACCAACCATACAAACACAAGACTAAACGGAGCTAACAGCAACTTTAAACAATCCCAACTCACATGTGCTCCTCACGTGTTTAGTAGGAAGAGGTTCTTGGAGCGGCTCAGGTGTGTGCGTAAAACTCGTGCGTAAACATTTGAATACACTTCTATCGCACCGACTGTTGTCAGTCAGTGTGAAGAATTTAAAGCTAAAACATATGACAGACTGTTTTCTTTGTCACTCAGTGTCTTACCTGGTTGTTTTTACAGAGGTCAGCCCACATGCTGGTTCCGTCACCGCCTCTCATCAGCACATGATAAACAAAGAAGTAAATCCCAGGTATGGAGCAGGTGAATTTCCCTGTAGATGGGTCATAATGGTTGCCAAGATTAGTGACAACGTCGTCGAATTTGAGCACTTCATATCCCTCATGCTGCTTTTTCAGTCCTGCGTAAAACGCTATCTTTGGGACAGTGTTGTAAGTGGCCGCACTGATGGCACCGGTAGGTCCATTTGCTCCCGGTGCTCCGGGTGGACCCGGGGGACCAGGTGCCCCCCTTTCACCGGGCGGACCAGCAGGTCCGGGTGGTCCGGGCTCGCCAACTGGTCCCCTGGGGCCCATCCTCCCCACGCGTCCCGGCTCTCCTTGGGGACCTTGGATGAACGTTGGCAGAGACTGAACCAGGCGGTTGTCTTTGATCGGGTTGGTTGCCTTTGCCGTGGCTGTGGCTGCGGTTCCGTGGGAGTCACACACCATTTGACAGGATCCGAGCATTTCATAGCGGGCGGGAGTCCCGGCGGAGTTCACCATGACCGGGATCAGAACCACCAGCACCAGCACCAGCGCGACGCCACAAACACCAGTTGCGATCATCTGCGCTCTGCGGATTCGCTGTGATCTCCGGAGTGGATGGTCTTCCAGCCTGCTTGTGGGCGATGTTCTTGCCTAGGGAAGAATCGGACCTGTCCCCCTATAACACTGGAACTTCTGGAGGTAAAATTGTCTTTTAAAAGATTATGCGCAAAAGTAACCATCCACAACTTTTACGCACCGCAGTTCCCGTCCAACTGGTTCATCTCCACACCTATCACCGCACGAGACACACGCACAAAAAGAATCTCTAAGATCCAAAAAGTACACAGTCTGCGTTTTTTAGTCGTGGAGCGCAAAGTCAGACGCACAAGTTTCTAAGACGGTGCCACAGGAGAGAGTGCGCGAGAAATTAAACCTACCCGTTTCTATGTTTGGAGGGTGAGGGGAGGGGTGGAAGTGATGGATGGGATAGAACGCGTTCTTTCAATCAAAGGAGAGAAAACGGCAAAACAAACAGGGATGTGTAACTTTATGTGACTATTTCATTATCTTAATTTAATGGCACGTTCTTGGGTGTATTTTCTGTGAAGTCAGTGGACCCTCAGTAGGACAGTTTGTATTGCTTTTTGGTATGGGTGGGTGTAATGTCAGCGGTTATCCACACAGCTCTAAAGGTCTTACGCATAATTAGGCCCATTAAAGACAATAGCTATACTCCTTTGGCACCTGGTCACACCTCACTGGCTCCCTGTGTCTAATTTATCATTTGGGGAAAATCTATACAGCAAGTGAAAGAAAGGAGGGAGTCACTAGGAGCTGGCAGTGAAGGATGACTTCACACCAATATACTGATGAAATGACTAAATTCAGAAGCATTTAGGAGCAAAATATTGTGAGATCACTTAATTAATTACAACTGGAGATGTGCCATCAGCAGTTAGAAGGAAAAAAATTAAATTTTTGTCAAATTTTGCTTCGTTTTCTGGGAATTAAAAGAAACTAGAATGGTATAAAAAAAAAACACACAAACATCCATATTGACTTGTACAAATGCTCTATCTTCTAATAAATAATAAATGCTCTATCTAAAACACAGCACTAAGTCCAAAAGCGCAAAAAGCATTGGTTTGAGTAATGAAAGGCTAATTCTTGGTGATGAGGGAAGATCATGATATGTTCAGGAATGCAGAGGCTGTGATGGCACCAAAAGCCAGATTGGGAGATGAATGAACAGGAAGGCAAAACGAAGAAGGAGGCTGGATGTTTTGGGAGGAGCGGAACTTTTGATCCGAATTGTATGGAAATCACAAACGTAATAAACAGTATGTTCTTTGAATCTCAAAAGGACTGCTGAGTTGTATAGTTCAGTACCCATACTTGAATGTATTTCATCTGGATTGGACTAATCTACTATAAAACATCTATTTCAGCAGTGAAATAAACATATTTACAACAATCAGTAAACCAGACAGTCCTTTTAAATAACAGTTAAATGAGCCAACATAAAGAAGCCTTTATTTGTGTTTTTGTCCTTGTTGGTCTGTTGCAATTCCATGTATTTTCATGCAATAATACAACAATGTCTGAATTAACCCACAAAGACCCAGTGCTACTTTTGTGTCAGTTCCCACATGAATTTTTCTCTATATTTAGCCTTTCTTAAGCGATGTATCACCATTGATTGTAATATTATCTTCCAGTGTAAATCATGCATTTTCCTATATTTAATTTACTGATCATGTAGATGTTCATTAAAGCTCAGAGTAAAGTAGAGGGTTATTATATCAAAAACAGAGAAAACTGAAGAAAAAGTGGCTTTTTTCAGCAAATATATCAATAACTGAACATGAAAACAAATGTCTCCATCCACTGTCATTTATCAAACTCCATTGGTTTTACTAGTGAATCAGTGTTATAGAAGATGACGGTGTTTCCATGTTCAACTACGGGGCCTCTGAACATCCAAATGGGTCATATCTGATGACCATGAAAAGATTACAAACTGTATTTTACACCAATTATTGACATGGATTGATAGGATTAGTGGATTAACAGGTATTAAACATTTTACATCAGTAGATAGTTTTTGGTCGCCGGTGGAGGTTTGAGTTGTTATGGTTTAAAATGTTGGCTCATGTTGCTGCCTACACCCATCTCTTCAGTCAATCATAGGTGGACTCAGTGACTACACAACTATAAGTAACAGGAGTGCCTTCACCTCACTATTCCAATGTTGCTCATTTAGTTGTGAATATTTCAGAAACACTCCAGATTGTCATCTGAAGCTGTAAGAGGACAGTAGAGAACAACAGAGAGAATTGGAGGCCACTATGCCTACAAATTTTATTTTTCTTTCATTGAATGAAGGCCTTTCAATAATCCCATACGGAGGTTTCAAGGTAATATATACAAGGTAACAAGAATGATGACAACACCAATTTTAAAAGCACCCACTTAGGCTTTAAAGGCCATGAAAACTATTCTCTTCTTTTCTCTAACAACTCAATGTACATGAAAACAGAATTTTTTTTTTTGCTAATATCACAATAGGTTTTACCAACACATTTTTGCGTTTGTTTTGGGGTGAAAACTCTATAAAGGTGCTATATGCAAGATTTTACTTTCAATTAAATTTGACCTGAATTATTTGACACTACAGCAAAGAAGCCAACGTATTGGTTTGTAAATAAACTGCATATTTTTACTCTGAAGGTTCAATAAATTTGACCACTTGAGGGAGTAGTGAGTCACTCTGCTGGACTCTTGGTGATGATTAAAAAAACTAATGCCACTGGACCTTTGACCAAAGCATCTGAAAGTGAAGAGATTGGATGAAAACGGCTAAGAAACAACTTTTAAAGTCAAAGTGAAAAACTGTAAAAGCTAGAAGCACTGTTGTTGTTTTCACCACCGGACACAGACATAAATGAAAAGGATGGAGTTTGATTATGAGGCTTATGAAGGTATTAAGTTATTATGTGATGTTATTATCTTTGCTAAGTTTGTTGTTTGTTGATCCATGGTTCTGTCTAAACTGTGACCGTTTGGAATGTGTTTGGAGGATTCCAAAAAGATCTTTAGTGCAGCTATTGACAATACAAACTACAGAAAACAGAGGTGATTGGTGGTTTTACTGTGGCTGTTTTCTGCCTAAAAACCGAGCTATAATATAAACTATCAGCTGATGCAGCCTTTAAATTTTGTTTTTTTGCTTTGTTTTTTGTTTTTCGAGAAGAAAACTCTATGATACCATAATAATGTGCGTAAACAATGAGCTTTATACTTCAATGAGTGATACAGTCTGTGGATACATAGGGTTGATTCATTCAAGTGTGTTTGAAAAATTAATACTATATAAAACTTTTTTTTTAAACGTGCGTGAGAATGTTGATTTGAGCACCTGCATTATTCATTTTAACCCATAAAGACCCAGTGCTACTTTTGTGTCAGTTCCCAAATGAATTTTTCTCTACTCTTAACCTTTCTTAACTGATTTATCACCATTTATTTTACACTTTTAAGCACAAATCAAGTATTTTTGCATATTTAATGTACTGATCACATAGATGTCCATAAAAGCTCTGATTAAAATTAAGGGTTATTATATCAAAAACACAGAAACCTGAGGAAAATGTGACTCTTTTTTTTGTAAAATATATCATTAACTGAACATAAACCAAGTGTTTCCATCCACTGTCATTGATCCAACGCCATGGGTTTTACTAGTGAATCAATGTTGTGGAACACAGGTGTCAAACATATGGCCCAGGGGCCAAATCCGGCCTGCCAAAGGGTCCAGTCTGGCCCTTGGGATGAAGTTGTGGAATGCAAAAATTACACTAAGATATTAACAATCATTTTAGTTCAGGTTCCACATTTAGACCAATTCAATCTCAAGTGGGTCAGAACCAGTAAAATACTATCATAATAATCTATAAATACTCACAACTCCAAATTTCTTTCTTTGTAAATGTAAATATTTTCATGTATTTACACTAAAACAAAGCATAATTTCACAAAAAATGTGAATAACCTGAGCAAATATGAACAACCTGAAATGTGTTATGAGAAGTAAGTACAATTTTAACAATATTCCACCTGATATTAAATATTTTGTGTATTTGTAGACCCGCTGTGATCTGTAAGTTATAACGAACATGTGAAAATGATCAACTGAAGCATAATATTTTTAAAATGACACTTATTTTTCGAGTTTGTTCATGTTATTCGCATTGTTTGAAAGGATAGTTTGTAGATGTAAACATTTTCATTGTTTAATTTTGCTTATTCTAATACTTAGAGAAAATTTTGGAGTTGACATTATTTATATATTATTATGTTATTATTTTACTGGTTCAGCCCACTTCAGATCAAAATTAAGCTGAATGTGGCCCCTGAACTATAATGAATTTGACACCCCTGTTGTAGAAGATGGCGGTGTTTCCACGGTAACTAAGGCGCATCTGAACATCCAAATGGGTCAAATCTGACAAGCATGAAAAGATGACAAACTGCATTTCACACCAATTATTTACATGGATTGATATGATTAGTGGATCGATAGATATTAAACAGTTTAGATCAGTTGATGATTTTTGTTAATTGAAATTTGATTGCATGGGAAATCATGATTTGCAAGAACTGTGAGGGACCTATGTGGATTATTATGTAAAGCAGCAACAAAATACAACCGCAAGAAAAATTCTCTTGAGGATTGCCTTGCAAGAACGATTAGATTTTATTTGAATGAAAAAACGTCGTATTTCATGTTGTGCCATGTTATTTTTATTTGAGTCATTTCTGGTTGAACTGACCTTAACTGTAGTGATGCATCTTTTTTTTTTCAGCTGAGAGGGTATAGTTTAGAAGGAGGATGCTGCATGTGAGCTAAAATACAATCACCGTCTCTGAAAGAACACGTTTTCTGTGGGAAGGGTGCAAAGTGAGAAATAGACGAGTATTTAATAGCATAATATATAAGGACATGCATGCACACAAACAAACGCAGTGGGACATACTGTGGCGGCTGTGACTCAGTGAGCACTTGTTAGTGGTCAGACTCTTTCCCTCCAGTTGGCATGAGCCTCTAGTGACTCAGGGAGACTTGTGGACCAGGAGCCAGAGTGAACAGCAGTGTCAAAAAACACACCGAAAGCAGTGGGAAGTGGATTGGGTTTTGTATTTGAGGTTTTTATCACACCAACTGTATCCGAGCTCACTTTCTGTTCCGTTCTGAGACGCCCACCAAATATGTCCAATAGTGATTTTCATCAGTCATCATACAGAACCCAGCTCACCTCCACCGTCGTACAGAAATATTCCTCGTGGCGAAAAAGCTCTGACAGGTTGTTTTGAGTTCTGACTTTTGGAGTTCATTTACAGCCAGTCAGGCGGAGTCCGGTGGGAGCCTGATGATTTTTTGACACCCGGACAAGCAGATGTTCAGAAGACATGAATAAAACATATAGCCCATTTGAACACAAACCAAAGGCTTCTCAATTGTCTAATGAAACATGAGGCGTGATTTCAATTCACAACAAAGAGGGGGGAAAAAAAAAAAACCCTGTTGTCAGATAAGTGTGATGCAGTATGAAATATGTATGACATTTATGTAGCCTGACTTGGATGGCTAAGCAGGGATCAGCTGTCGTTATGACAATCAAAGCTCAGACAGGTTTGTCAAAGGATTTACATGGTGAATGGGATGGAAACTGAATGGACCTCTCATTACCAGCCGGGAATATAAACAGAAATATTATGTGACCCTTGACACCCAAGTGGTTATCAAGTAATAAAACACCATGTGTGTCAGGCAGCCGTTGTGATAAGATTAATGTCCCTCAATGTTTTTCACACATTCTGCTCTTTCAGAATGTGACTGTTTATTTTTTCCTTGTTTTATTTCCACGGGAAAAAAAAAAAAAGGAGAAAAAAAAAATTGAAAACACAGTGAAAAAGGCTGGGCTTGACGGCTCATCGCACCAGGGGGGATAACAGAATGCGTTACCACACCACCCACTCAAACCTGGCCCTGTGCTGTATTAAAGATGGAGAAGTAATCACAATTGTGTACTGGGTGGAGCTTTGGTCACCGGGGTGCACAGCTTTTCATTCAAGGGAAAATCAACGGATGATTGTTTAGTTTGATTTCATTATTTTCTTCCTGTTGACATTTGAGCAGTTGCTTTGTTTAAGGTTGTGTGCAGACACTTGTGTAGGTCTGTTGCTGGGCTTTTTTATTTGTTAACAGTGTGAAGTTTACTTTTTGTCAGATTTCATAGGAGCTGTAACCTGGTCGTCTGGTTCATAGCACCATATGGTCTTTTTGTTTTCACTGAGGCTTTTAAACAACAACAAAAAAAACAGTGATAACAATGTATTTCAACTCTATGGGACCCCGGTTATAAGCTTTCACTTCCACCTGCAATCATAATAAATGGAAGTATTTACTGAGCTCATGTTTGTCATGTGTTTGTCGACTATCACAGTTTGTACAAACAGAAAAACCTGAATCTGAAGCGCATTTATTCAATCTTTACTTTTGTCGGGGGTTTTACTTTTGTATTGAAAAAACAATACATAATTGGAGGCAGGCACAGCTTGTAACAGAAGGGTCGTCGGTTCAATTCCCAAGACTGGCAGAGAAATTGTTGACTGATGTGCCCTTGAGCAAGATATTTAACCTCCCCATTTTCTCCCCAGGCACTTGACATGACAACCCACTGCTCCCAGTCTGCAGTGTGTGTGTTGTGTGTGTTGTGTATGTTGTGGTCCTGCATGTTCAGCCAGTGATGGGTTTAAAGCAGAGAGTCTGTATTTACAATAAATCAGTATTTTTCAACCTTGGGGTCGCCTGAAATTTCTAGTAACTGATAAAAATAGAAAAAAAAACTTATTAAAAAAAATATATGGTGAGTTGAGAGAGACAATCATAATACATAAAAGACATGGCAAACTCTGAAGCTGAAACTGAAGCACTGTGGTTCTGTTTATCTGTCAAATGTTCATTGTGGTCAGTTTCAGATGCTGCAGCTCTTTCATAATTCATAGTTTGAGTTCTTGTTTGTTCAGTATTAATTGTCTTCCTTGTAAATCCAAGCTGGACTGATTGTACATATCCTGACCAAGGAAAATCAAATTCTCATTGCCTCCATCCATAATAATATACATTATATAGACTAAATGTCATCTAAAATTAACATGTATTTGCAACATAGTATGGCAAACTATTCCATGATCAAAAACAAATTAATTTTAGCAAAAAAAACAAATGTCTCCATTTTGACAGTCTGAGAAATCTGTGATGTTAAAATGGGGTCACGAGACAAAAAAGGTTGGGAACCACTGCAATAAATACTCACAAATAATAAAGATTCTTCTTATTTGGGACCAAATTTGGCCGAGGTGGTTTCAGTGTATGAATATTACGCTTGAAATTACTGCAAACTAAATGCAAGGACTTACTTTTAATAAGCTTTTAACTGTTGTGTGCATAACATCAGGAAACTGTACGTGATACTGCTGGCTCTAAGTGACCTATAGTCAGTGTCCTGTTGCTAATGCGATCAGAGGTGTGCATGGTAGGAAGTGGAGCTCCACACACCTGCTTTCGCTTGGTCGACATGTTTGTTGTTGCGGCTGCATGGAGCTCCGCTTCCCACAATGCATGTCGCAACAAATTTTCAAAAATGCCCACGTGACCTACTGGCTCTGTTTGTAAACAAATGGATTGTTTCTGGTGGAGTACACTGTTCACCGTTAGGGAAGAGTTTCAGGTGTGTAATCGCAGAAAGACTTATGGATTCATGTTACCTAGGCTATGACTCTAGTTTTACAGATTTGATGAAAAATTGGTGATGAAAGTCATATGCAGCTTTAAGTAGAAATGTTGGTTATCTATACTTTACTGGACTAATTATTTTCCAGCTGACTTTTTACCTCTACTCCTTACATTTTCACACTATTATCTGTACAGGGTGGGGAAGCAAAATTTACAATATTTTGAGGCAGGGATTGAAAGACAGTGTATGACCAATTAGTTTATTGAAAGTCATGAGAATTTAAATCTTCAAATCATATTTTACTGCATTTCTAACGGTCTTGTTGTCTACCTCAAGTTCAATTGCCATTTTTCTCATGGATTTGGTTGGATCCTTTAGGATTTTGGATTTGAGAGCTTTAATAAAAGCTTTGGTACGTTTTTTTGTTGCTTCCTCCACTTCCAGACTTTCTCGTAATAGTTTTGCTCATAGTCATTCTCTTCTTTCCATTATAAACAGTCTTTATGGACACTCCAACTATTTTTGAAATCTCCTTTGGTGTGACGAGTGCATTCAGCAAATCACACACTCTTTGACGTTTGCTTTCCTGATTACTCATATGGGCAAAAGTTTCTGAAAAGGTATGGATAATAGTGTTAGGTATGATTATGACATCAATATATGTTTGGTTTCAAAACAATTGACATAGTGCCTGCTGAGAAAAAACAACTAAATGTTCATTGTAAATTTTGCTTCCCCACCCTGTACTTCCCACTCCTTATATTTTAAAAAATAGCCTCCTATTTCATTTAGGCTTGTTTTCATTTCGACTTCTTATTGTTCAAAAAAAAAAAAAAACTATCCAGATAAATGGTGCCATCCAGATAGACTGAATTTGATTATGGTTGGATGAGAAGTATAACCATATACCATTCCGACACCCTATTGGTTTGTACCCGATCCATCACACCTGACTTTTTGCACCATTCCAATACTTATAGCCAACTAGTCATCATATCTTGCAAGGCAGCCGTGGTCCAATAAGACAGTTGGAATCCCGCTCTGTCCTAGACATGTGCTGTTGTGTCCTTGGGCAAGACACCTCACCCCCCTTGCCTCCAGTGCTGCTACTCACACTGGTGTATGAATGTGTGTGAATGTTTGGTGGAGGCCAGAGGGGCTGTGGGTGCAAACTGATGCTTCTGTCAGCCTGTCCCAGGGCAGCTGTGGCTACAGATGTAGTTTACCACCACCAGAGTGAGAATGTGTGAGTGAATGAATAATGGATCCACTGTACTCACTTGTGTTCATAGACAAATCTAATCCAATATTATTATTATTATTATTATTATTATTATTATTATTATTATTATTATTATTATTATTATTATTATTATATGTTCTGCTCCATGAAATACATATTAATCCTCAGTAGTACACATATCCCTTTTTAATTTTAATTTTTTAAATTTGAATTTTATCCTGTTTGATTATTAATTTATATTCTCATACATGATGTTGTTTTATCTCATTTCTGCATTTTTGCATTGATATAACAGCATCATGTCACGTTATCCCTGCCCTCTTTACTCCGATTCACTTAATTTATTCAAAGTTTTTGCATGTTTTTGCATTTGCTGTACACATCTCTCTTATTGTGTTGATTCTGATTTTGCGTTTTTACTTGCATCTTGTATCCTGCTGTTGTGCCTTCTGCTTTGTATGGCAAAGCACTTTGTAAACTTTGTTTTTAAAGGTGCTATATAAATAAAGCTATTATTATTATTATTATTATTATTATTATTATTATTATTATTATTATTACATGGTTCTTTAACACATTTGCATTGTACTCAGATGTGTTCATTTTCAATGGGCATATATGTGGCTCAAACAGGTAGCCTAGTGCACCCCACATTTTTCAACATTAACATTTTAATATAACATTATAGTCATTATGGCCTTTAGAATAATGTTTTTTGGGGAGGTGTGGTAGTGCACTATAGGCCCCTGTGGCACAGCCTAAGCTATTGTCCCAATGATATTTTTTCCCTTTACATTTACTTTTATACTTTAAGTAATTTTGAAACTTTTACACTTTAATTTTTAATTGATTTTTTTTTTATTATTATTATTTGATTGTATTAATTGATTTCTGGCACCTCCTATAGGATGCTTTATTAACATCATGAGAAACAGTGATTACAGTGAACGTGCAGTGTTGCTTTTTCTTTTCGTTTTCTTACGTAATAGTAAAATTTTGCTGTGCTAGATTAAAACATTGTTTATTTTTGGTGACTTTATTTACCTTTGAATCTTTATGGCTGTTTCATTTACTCATGTTACTAATTAAATCAAAATATCATCGTCCAGCAGGAGCTTGAGGCCACGTACGTCATCGCTCTCATACGGTGTGGGAATAAGACGTTGAATCATGAGAGAGGCTCAAACTGTGAGAGGTTCAGTGGCAGTGGTACGAGGAGGAGAAAATGTCAGTTAGGAGATATATTCAACAATGAAGGACAGGTAGAGTACAGCTTAATTAACCTGGAAATCAATATAGAATAACTAGGGACTGCAGATGACAAGTGGTTATTTTTACTAATTTTGGCATGTTTTCATGGGTGTATATTTTATTCAACAATGTTCACAAATATGCATAGTCTCTATTAAATAAACCAATAACATAAAAATAAAAAAAACAAGTATACCTGAAACAAGGAGACATTAGACCAGTTTATTTCCCTTTAATCCACATCAGTTAAGTTTTAATGAAGTTGAACAAATTCATAACAACAAGCATCTCAAGGCACTTTACGGTCAATATTTTACAGTATTTGATAACGAACCAATACAAACCCCACTGGAGCAAAGATTTAGGAACAGCAGAAACCTGAGACAAAACCACATTCAGGGTGAGTGGCCATATGTCTTAACTCAGGGATGTCAAACTCATTTGAGTTCAGGGGCCACATTCAGCTCAATTTGATCTGCAGTGGGCCGAACCAGTAAAATAATAACATAATAATATAGAAATAATGTCAACTCCAAACTTTTCTCTGTGTTTTAGAGCAAAAAAAGTAAATTTACATTATGAAAAGGTTTACATCTACAAACTATCCTTTCAAAAGATGTGAATAACATGAACAAACTGGAAAAATAAGTGTGATTTTAACAATATCACGCTTCAGTTTATCATTTACACATGTACATTATAATTTATACATCACAGTGGATCTACAAACACACAAAACATTTAGTAACAGGCAGAATATTGTTAAAATTGTACTTACTTCTCTTAAGATATTTCAGGTTGTTCATATTTGTTCAGGTTATTCACGTTTTTTGCGAAATTTTACTTTGTTTTAGTGTAAATCCATGAAAATATTTACATTTACAAAGAGAAAAATTTGGATTTGTCATTATTTATATGTTATCATGATAGTATTTTACTGAATCCTGCCCATTTTAGATTGAATTGGTCTAAATGTGGAATCTGAACTAAAAGGATTGTTAATATCAGTGTCATTTTTGCATTTCATAAATTCATCCCAGGGGCCGGACTGGACCCTTTGGCGGGCTGGATTTGGTCCCCAGGCCGCATGTTTGACACCTGTCTCTTAACTAGTTGGAATGAGTGGATAGAGGAGCACAGACAAGGCTCACTTTTCTTCACTGTAACCATCACTTACTCTTTTATACTTTTAAACATTCACACAAACATTAAAAATATTTGGCCTTATTTTTTTTTTAAGTTGTATGTTAGTTTCATCTTAAGTTCAGTTACATCCTGTTCGAAAGTTTTACACAAATTTGTTGAAAACTATACATATTAGTGTTTTTTTTTTTTTTACTATTTAAATAATCATTATAATCATTTAATCGAATCAAATTGAATAAAATAATTGATTACAAAAATAATCCATAGCTGCAGTTCAGTATCTATGTAATAAATATGACCAATATAAACCAGCCTAGTACTGTACTGCAACAGAAGATGCTCCAGTCTCCCTAACAAAGATTTAATTAAATGGTCTATTTTAAAGTGGTGCTGGAACATTCAAGAATTATTATTTTTGATGAATTGAACCAGGAAGGTTGCCCTGAGATACAAAATCTCTGGCCAAAATAGCAGCAATAAACTGTTTCACATAGAAAACAATTTTGCTCTTAAACAATCTACAATCTGACATAAGAAAGAGAAGCACAGAATGCACGAATCTGTAACTCGCTGCGCTACAGAGGTTATAAAAGGATGAGATCAGTTCAATATGTTTAAATGTTATTAAAGAAGGGAGTTTTTCAAGTGAAATGATGTTGTGCACTTCATTTCATGTCCATTGTGCACGAATATAAAAAGCAGTTTGACTGAATGCTGAGTTAACCCTGGAAATATTCAGAAGAACATGCAGTTAAAATAGTGCTATAGTGACAAGTACAATGGGATAATATTTGTTTTTACATTTTTCATGTGGTCCAAAGTGATTTAGACATGTTTTCTTTTGTAAGAACAAAGGGGTTGAATTATTATTGAAATTATTATGGAAAAAGGTTCTATTTGAAAAGATGCTACTTGCAAATTTTTGCTGAAAAATGTTGTGGAACTTCATCAAAATAGCTGCCAATTTTTTAGTCAACTATTTGATTAATCCATGAGTTGGTGCACTGTAAAAAATGACTGTAGAATTAACACCAAAAAGTTGTAAAATTGCAACATAAAAAAACTGTAAGTGACAATACGATGCAAAGCTGTTTATTTGAAAAGATTTTTGTTTTAAAGTTTAAATCAAATATAGCTGTAGTTTTTACAGGAAGAGTATGTGAACAAAACCAAAATACAAAATACAATGTGGTGCCATTTGAATTGCAAAGACCATAATGTTGAAATAACGGCATATTTGCTTTTTTTTTTTTTTTTTTTTTTTTTTTTTTAAATAAAAAAGTTATTAAAAAGTAAACATTTAACAATGTAACATTTTAAATTTGTAAATGAATGGGTTGGTAGAGTTGGCAGAGCGGCTCGTCCAGTAACCAAAGGGTTGGTGGTTCAAATCCTGGCTCTGACTGTCCATATGTCCAAGTGTCCATGGAAGACACTGAACCCTAAATTGTTCCCAGTTGGACCTGGTGGTTTTGGAAAGAGCTTTGGACACCAAGAAGGTGGAGAAAATGAGCTAAATAAGTGCAGTCCATTTACCATTTAAATCCAGTGTTAAATCTACATGTTTAAACTGTTAAATCTACATGTTTAAAATGTTAAATCTACATGTTTAAAATGTTAAATCTACATGTTTAAACTGTTAAATCTACATGTTTAAAATGTTAAATCTACATGTTTAAAGTGTTAAATCTACATGTTTAAAATGTTAAATCTACATGTTTAAACTGTTAAATCTACATGTTTAAAATGTTAAATCTACATGTTTAAAATGTTAAATCTACATGTTTAAACTGTTAAATCTACATGTTTAAAATGTTAAATCTACATGTTTAAACTGTTAAATCTACATGTTTAAACTGTTAAATCTACATGTTTAAACTGTTAAATCTACATGTTTAAAGTGTTAAATCTACATGTTTAAAATGTTAAATCTACATGTTTAAACTGTTAAATCTACATGTTTAAACTGTTAAATCTACATGTTTAAACTGTTAAATCTACATGTTTAAAGTGTTAAATCTACATGTTTAAACTGTTAAATCTACATGTTTAAAATGTTAAATCTACATGTTTAAACTGTTAAATCTACATGTTTAAAGTGTTAAATCTACATGTTTAAAATGTTAAATCTACATGTTTAAACTGTTAAATCTACATGTTTAAAATGTTAAATCTACATGTTTAAAATGTTAAATCTACATGTTACTCTGTAAATATGTTTACAGTTGGATGTGTTTTTTACAGTATTGTTCTGGAAACCACAGCTGCCAGTTTTTTCCGTAAAAACAACAGGATTTTTTTTTACAGTGTGGTCAGTTTTACACAGTTGCAACAACTGCTTCAGTACAATATGCAAATATTTCCTGGAACAAAAACGTGAAACCGTCTGTGAGGAAATGCCTGCCCCTGCATTCCAGGAGTGTTTTGATTGCACGCAATAAAACTTTATGTATTGAAACCTGGAATAAAGGATTACAACAAAGGATTATAACTAAACCAAATCCCCCACAAGACAAAAAAATAAGTAGATTGATTTTCATCGAGATGTCAATCGATGCACTGCTTTGCTGATGGCATCAGAGGGCGGAGTGTCACATTTTCTGCCGATGAGATTGAGCGGCAGCGAGGGGCTTAGTGGCAAATACAATCGAGAAGTGTAAACATACCAAGGGCCGCAAGAGGCCGATCAATACCTCTAGTCTGGGATTGATTAATTACCCCCAGAAAGAGACTGAGGTGTGAGGGCACCAGAGAAACCTGATCAGAACAAGATTTATCACCCAATCTCTGTATCATCACCCCTCCCTCTCACTACTTTCTGGTGTCTTACCCTTGTTTTGTTTTTTTTTGTTTGTTTTTTTTAATCTGTCCTTTTCTCTTAACCTACTTAAGTGTGTCATGTGAGGATGTGTACAGCATCTTAAAATAACAGGTCAGGAAAGAGAACAAGATTATTCAAACACATAAGAAAAACGCATCAATATTGACATTTTATTTGAACAAGACATTTTCAGCTGGGCACTGATATCACATGATAAAACCAGATGGAATATGATGACTCATGACGGAGGAAAACAGGCTCTTTCCAGTTTTGTTATTCTTATTAAAAACATTAACGTTGAGAAAGTCCTCTATACTGTGGGTTAGCTAAATCCTGAAATTGATGATAATCTAATTTTGCATTTTCTGCTCAGAATATAAACTTTGGGGAGACCGCAAAAGGAAATGCAGTAAGCAATGAATAGAAAACAAATAATAACTGTGTATGTTCTGATTCTGTAAGAAAGCATACATGTTAATATAAAAAATTATACTGAAACAAGTTTTTTTTTTCTTATTTCTCACATAACATTTCTATCCAGTGTCAAACCTCTTGTTGCTGTTGTTAGTAAGTGTGTATTTTAACCGAAAAAAAAAAGAAGTTTCAATGAAAAGAACAAACACTCTGCTGCTCACTGGACATAAATCAGGATCGCATTCAGAAACAACACAATGTATGGAGCGAAGAGGCACATAACTCTTTCTTTCCTCACATCTGAAATCACACAACAGTTAAATGCAAATTATTATGTTCAACACAGTGATTGCCACAATGTAGTTCATCTTGACCTTAAGAAGTTCCTGCACTTCAAGGTAACAATACAGCTGTTGATTGAAGTTGCTCATGGTTTCTCTCATACACTGAGTCATCTACACTTCCCACAATGCACTGTTTTTTCTGGCACTAATTGCATCATAATCCCAACAGTTCAACAGCTTAGTTTCCTAAATACTTGTTTTTCTACAGCAGTTAAATTGACTATACAGAAGTGAAAAATACATCACACATACGTCTCTGAATAAATCCTCCTAATTTGGTAGACCCTGTAAGGTACTCAAGGAAAATATGCAAAGACAAAAACATAAATATGCAGTGCTGTGCAAAAGTCTTAGGCCACCTTCAGTTTTGTTGTTTTTGCAGGGTTGAAATGAACATACATATTTATTTTCCATTCTATTTTCTTCAAATATAACAAGAAAATACAGGAAAAATATGTGCACAGCCTTAACCATTTATCGGGCAAGTGACTATTTTTGGTCATTTTTGCATACCTTAAAAGACAGTGACAGCAACAGTTACAGTGAGGCAACAATCTCAGGTCCAATGTGGTCTACAGGGTCTGTAAGGTCCACCTCTGCATGAACAGTGAGTGGACCTGCTCTGTTAGGTACCATGAAGTAATGGTACTAATGTAAGGAATGATGTTCAAAGGGAGAATGTGGATGTGGACAGGGGTCTGGATCAGCACGTATGTTGTGATAATGTTATAAAAGTGATGTTCTAATGTTCTAAAATACATGTTCCTAGCACCTTGCATGTGTTTTTCTTGTTGTTTTTTTTTTATATGGGTGCTTCTGTGAATTTGGTCCCTAAAAACAGGAGATGGAGGCTAAAAATTCAAACCAGATGTAGACTAATGTTATGAAGCAAGTTTGGAAGCAGTTTGGGTCTATTTTAAAAATAACTATTTACTGAGATAAAAGAGAAACAATTTTATAGATCAGGGCTGTCAAACTCATTTTGGTTCAGGGGCCATATTTAGTCCAATTTGATTTCAAGCGGGCCAGACCAGTAAAATAATGACTTAATAACCTATAAATAATGACAAACCAAGTTTTTCATTTTGTTTTAGTAAAAAAAACACAAAAAAAACAAGTAAATTATGAAAATATTTACATTTTACATAAAAGATGTGAATAACCTGAAAAAAAACAACAGAAATTTAATTTGAAAAATTAGTACAATTTTAACAATCTTATGCCTTGACTCATTATTTATACACGTACATTACACACAGTGTTACATAAACATTTGGTAACAGACAGAATGTTGTTAAAGTTTTGGAGGTTGAAACTAAAATTTGAACAATTTCTACAATATTCCATCTCTTATTATTAACACAACTAGATCACAGTGGATCCACGAATGCACAAAACATTTAGTCACAGGCAGAATATTGTTGAAATTGCACATTTCAGGTTCATCTTTGTTTTTATTTATGTATTTATTTGCATTTTATTGTGAAAGAATAGTTTTGTAAATGTAAATATTTTCACAGTCTAATGTTTTGTTTTGTTTTTCACTTAAATTTTTCCCACATAATTTTTCACAAAGAAAATTTGTAGTTGTCATTATTTTTGGTTTATTGTGTTGTTATTTTTACTGTGGATCACATTGGTCTGTATGTGGAACCTGAACCAAAAGGATTTGGACAACCTTGACTGTTCAGGTTCATTTTTGCACTTTCATCCTGCGGGCCAGAACGGAACCTTTGGCAGACCAGATTTGGCCCCCGGGCCACATGTTTGACACCTGTGTTATAGATAAAACACATTATTTTTATACAAAAATCCACATGTAACATGATAAAAAGGACATGAAAATTACTCGTTGCTATTTTTCGAATATCTTTTTATTCTCTCACAGGTACATTTTGGAAATCAAACTAATTATGCAAGGCAGAGTGTTTCACAAAAATGTTGCAAAATCACTCACAATTTATATGTGTTTAAATGGGCAGGTTCTGCATGTAACGCCAGTGGACACGATGGGTTACACACGACACCTGGAATGAAAATGCTGATTCATGAAAAACCCTCATGTCTGGATTAGAAAAACCACTAGGATCATCACATTTAACACAGTGTCTTTATTTATAGAAATATATAAGACCATTTCAAGCCATGTTTTCTAGATCAAATGCACTGACACCTAGGTAGTTTTTCATGTCTTAATTTGGTCCTATTTTTGGCCCCAATATTTTATTAAAAACTCATTAATTTTAGGATGGCTCAGAGCGAGTGTATAATTTTTTTTGCATTTATCTGAGGTCATCATTAGGTACATCCTGGGGGGAAATATGTCTAAATTTCTCTTTTATTACTGGATCTAAAAAGCTGGCAAAGTGTCAGGTACCAAAATAAAGCCAGTTTCATAGAAGCACCCATATATATATATATATATATATATATATATATATATATATATATATATATATATATATATATATATATATATATTTATATACTTCTTGGATTTTTTTTTGTTTTTTTTTTGCCGTTGACGGTAAGGAACCAAATATGGTAACTTCACTGACCTTGATTTTCTACACAAAACATTTTGAACAATTTCACAAAAGTAATACATTTTTGTTATGTCCTCCAATAACACACTAAGGTTGAAATGTTGAATTTCAGAGTATTTCTATGAGTGCCCTATAAAGGGTTAAAGGATACACATAAACCTGAACTAAATGGATTCTAAAAGTTAAAGTGACAATTTAGTGTGATATAAAACTGGTATAAAACGTCAGAAAATTAATGCAATAAATCCCATATTAAAGACATGTTAAGTGCAAAGGGAGGTCACACTGAATCCAACCGCTGTGATTTATAAAAACTGTTTTTTCCCCCTGAAACCTTTGTTTTTTGCTGCTGGACATACTTCCCATATACCAGGATTATATCTGAATACAGAAACTAAGAAATGCATTTGTGTGGTCAGTAGAACTTCACTAAACCAATGTCGTGAGGGTTCGTCGGTGGTTAATAGTTCATTCTTTATAAAATGAGACTGAAGGATGGAGACAGATTTCTTCTTACAACAGTGCTTTACCTTACACATACCATAACCACAACACTTCCTGAAAACATCATCTCATATCACCGAACCAGCCAATCAGGAACTAATAGTGCCTAGATTGGTAAATGTAAGTGATTTAGAAAAGGCACATTCAACAGGTTATCTTAGCTGCTTATATACAACAAATGAAAATAATTAAATGTGTATATGTGTAAATAATTATTCTACATCATAAATGAAAATAGTTATTTCTGTAAACACTGTCAATATATATATATATATTTTTTTTACAAATACCTGAATTAACTTATTCCCTGTAATTTATTCCATTGTTAAACCTTACATTCCTTCAACATAAATTATTTTAATTTCTGAGCCTTACACCAACAAACTTCATGCAGACCTTTGCACATCATTCCATTGGCAATTACAGCTATAGTTACAGAAAGAGAGATTTGTCTGTCATTTTTATGGGGAATTGGTGATTTTTCTAACATTTAGGACATTTCTTAAATTAGAAACCTACTCAGAAACTTAAGCTTCTGTAGATTTTATTTAGGTGCAGATACAGCATTTCTATACCAGTGGATTCCTGGTATGGTGGTGACAACAGTGAAGCATGACCTTGTTAAAAGCTGAAGAGTTTCCGGAAAAAATTAACCCTTTATCAGGCAAGTGACTATTTTTGGTCATTTCCGCACACATTACGAGATAGTAGTTGCTTTTCCAGTGGACATATGTGCAAAACTTTACCAATATTTACAAAAATGTGGAAAAAAATAGAAGTGCACAGGAGAAGTCATTCCATAAACATGGCGTTGAACATAAATATCCGTTGTTTTGAATCTAGAACGCTCGTTACTAAACTAAAAAATGATTGGGTTTCCTCGCCATGTTCGTTTTAAAACTTGTCTTCTTCACTTGTTGTAAGTAACATCCATCAACATCCTTTAAAAGGTCTTTCCATTGCAGTTTTGTACGATATACCAATTTCACTATGCCCAAAACCACCTCTCACAAGCACAAAAACTTGTCAATGAAAAATGAGAGTTTTGGTAAAATTGTTATTTTTCCATTAGGCAAATTTTTATGCGCAAGTTATAGTCATGCAATTTGAGGGTCAGTGGAAAAGCGACCAGTGACAGCACCAGTTCCAGTGAAAACAGTGAGACAGCAATCTCAGGTCCAATGTGGTCTACAGGGTCTGTAAGGTCCACCTCTGCATGAACAGTGAGTGTACCTGCTTTGTTCGGTACCATGAAGTAATGGTACTAATGTAAGGAATGATGTTCAAAGGGAGAATGTGGATGTGGACAGGGGTCTGGATCAGCACTAATGTTGGTCTGATGTTCTAAAATACATGATCCTTTCACCTTACATGTGTTTTCTTGTAAATATACTTCTTGAATGTATTTATTTTTGCTACATATGGGCAAGGAACCAAATATGGTAACATCACTGACCTTGATTTTCTACATGACAATAAAGATTTTTGAAAATTTTCACAAAAGTAATAAAGACTTATGTCAGTGTTTTTCAACCTTGGGGTCGGGTCCCCACGTGGGGTCACCTGAAATTTCTAGTAACTGATCTTTTTTTTTTTTTAAATAAATAAATTAGCTACTAATAAAAAATATATATATAGTGAGTTGAGAGAGACAATCATAATACATAAAAGACATGACAAACTGTGAAGCTGAAACTGCAGCACTGTGGTTCTGTTTATCTGTCAAATGTTCATTGTGGTCGGTTTCAGATGCTGCAGCTCTTTCATAATTCATAGTTTGAGTTCTTGTTTGTTCAGTATTAATTGTCAGCCTTGTAAATCCAAGCTGGACTGACTGTACATATCCTGACCGAGGAAAATAAAATTCTCCCTTTGTGCCGTAATCTACACCTGGATTTACTGCCTCTGTCCATAATAATATACATTATATAGACTAAATGTGTCTAAAATTAACATTTATTTGCAACATAGTATAGAAAACTATTACATGATCAAAAACAAATTAATTTTAGCAACAAAAAAAAAAGTCTGTTTTGAATGTCTGGGGTCACAAGCCAAAAAAGGTTGGGAATCATTGTCTTATATCCTCCAAAAACACACTGAGCTTGACATTTTGAATGTAAGAGTATTTCTATGAGTGTCCTATAAAGGGTTAAATACATAAACCCTAGACCACATGTGTCAAACATGTGGCAAACATGTGGCCCAGGGGCCAAATCCAGCCCGCCAAAGGGTCCAATCTGGTCTGCGGGATGAATTTGTGAAAAACTGCAAAAATTACACTGAAGATATTAGCAATCAATGGTGTCAAAATCATTTTTATTCAGGTTTCACATACAGACACATACAGTCCAGTTAGATTTCAAGTGAGTCAGAACCAGTGAAATATTATCATAATAACCTATAAATAATGACAACCCCAAATTTTCTTTTTGTTTTTTGGTGTAAAAAAAGTAAAATTACATGAAAATATTTACATTACCAAACCATACACTTACAAAAAATGTGAATAACCTGAACAAATATGAACAAACAGAAATGTCTTAAGAAAAGTAAATGCAATTTTACCAATATTCTGCCTGTTACTAAATGTTTTGTGTGATTGTAACGCACATGTGTAAATGATAAACTGATAAACCGAGGTATAACATTGTTAAAATTGCACTTGTTTTTCTCAAGACAATTCAAGTTGATCATGTTATTCAGATTTTTAAGGAAACTTTCTAGACATGAACCTGATCATAATAGAATTTTCCTTTTTTTTACTGTTATCATTTACTGGTCCGGCCCACTTGAGATCAAATCGGGCTGAATGTGGAACTGAACTAAAATGAGTCTGACACCCCTGCCCTAGACACATTACCTATAATAACACCCTCCCTGTTTAGTAATAACTGTATTTTCATTTATTATTTGGCCTATGAAAATGTGACGATTTTGTATTTTGGTCTGTAAATGAATAGGATTCCATTTTACTGCTGGATTTTATCTGAACATTTTAAGTGCGTAACGAATTAATTAAGAGTTGAGACATCGAATCCTCTGTGAGTCACTGTGACATTTTGGGTGGAATCACTACCGTTTCTGTTTTAAATGCCAGGTGAAGTGAAGACCTGATGAAGGAATCTTACACACATTGGTCCATCACTTTCCACACATCATTTACAGAACACCGGAGGAAGTTTGATTATCAATACACAGACGCCAATGCCTTTTAATAAGCTGTTGTGGTCAGTTCTATGAAGCCTCTGGTAGACTGTTCAGAGTAGATATAGACTGGTCGTTGTCATAACCGGGACAGCCACATGACAGCGCTCATGTCTGATGCATGGCTGTCTCCCTCTGTCGCCCTACATCCTCACCCGCACTAATGATGACCTTTGATTCCCAAAAGATGTCCAGGAGATGAAACGCGGCCAATTAATTTACGGCAACGATGACTGGGATGTGTGAGCACGTCATGCAGCTGGAGTGAACGGTGAGGGGAAAGACAAAGCTCAGTATAATTAGGATTCAGGAGGGCCTTTGTCAGAGATAATTAAAGCTGACAGCCACTGTGGAGTAGAGCGGAAGAGAGCAGAAAACCCCCTTCAAACTACATGCTTCACTTTAACTCAGTTCCTACGTAGTCCTTCAATCTCTCTCTCTCTTTCTTTCGCACACACACAACCTCCATCCATCACCCCAGCTCGCTTTGAAATTGCTTACAAGGCAATAATTTAGATGACAGATTAATCGAGATGATGAAAGCAGTTGTGGTATTTACAAGTACAACCTTATGAGCTGAGCAAGATCATCATTAGAAGTGACACTTTCAGCATCTGCACACAGCTGGCTGAGGTAGACAGTACAGTTAATGTGTGGAATTTAATGAGTGTTTTCACCCACCATTATAACTATATTGGAGGATGTTTTTCATTCCTTAGTTCATTTCCAGCTCGTTTCAATCTCGGCGTAACACGAACAACTCTTCTCTTACTTTTAGAAAAGATTATAAAAAAAAAAAGTTTAAAATACATAATGTGAGGAAGTGCTTTTCCGTATGGGCTTACGGAATATGTCTGATTCAAATGCGATGATGTAGTGTTTGCCGAACAGCGGTAATTACTGCAGTTCTTCTTTGCATAATTAATACAATGAATGCAGAGATGGAATAAACATTGAATGTTTATGATCAGTTACGGCATAAAAACAGCAGACAGAAGCATCAAAATACTAAAACTATTGTGTCTAATCCTTCCCAGAATGAGTCAGAGAAATCAATTCATACTATAAATATATACACATCATGATCTAACAATTAATTAGTCAGTGAAGTATTCATGGTACAAAGGAGGACCAGCTCATGGTCAAAGCAAATACATGGTTCCTAACTATAAATTCTAAAAAAAAAAAAAAAAAATTAGACAGGTTTTCCAAAACAAAGCATAATGTTACATATATTGTAATTCTGCAAAATCATTTTCGAATCATGCAAATGAGACTTTTCTACACTTCTGCTGTAAAAGAACTGCCTGCAGAAACTTCACATTTTAACTGGCTTTACTTATGATTTTTTGCAGCATCATTTTGTACCTTTTCTTTAATGTTGGCAATGACAGAGACAGGGTGTTTTATGCACAGTACATGCATCCTTCAAAGCTGAAACAACACAGAGTAAATAAAGCCACATACTTCATTCTAAAGTGATACATGTCTCTGTATGGACCTTCTTCATTTCCAGTTTTTTTGTTTAATCTTGAGACAAAAAAGTGCATAATCTACTGTTAAGAAATGTCCAAATGAGACAGATGTTGAGGCTGAAGTGCGTCATCACAGAGACCACCAGAGCCACAAAAGGAAAGGCACGTCATAGTGACCGATTGGCTGAGGTCTTATCTTGTGGTTGGCAAAAAAAGAAGAAAACGTAGGCATTTAAGAATATTCCTTGGTGAATTTCTGGTGGAATTCCTTCACTTTGTTAGCAGGATCTTCAGCTTGTCTGTCGGTGGCAAGATGGTCATCCTGAACAGAGAGGAGGAGAAGGCAAAAGGGTGTATGTGTTAATAGGCTGGCAAAATTATCAAACATTTTTGTTTTTTTTTAAAAAAGAACAACTTGTTTTGCTTATATTCTGCACCTGAAGTGGTAGGTTCCATCCCTCTGACCAAAGCCGCTTCCAGGTACGAGGCAGATCCCGGTCTCCTCCAACATCTTCATACAGTAAAACATGTCTGGCTGCTGGCCTTTGTCCTGACACAGTGTCAAACAAAACCACACAACACAATATGGCACCAGGGAAAGTATGAGGTCAACGAGAACCACAGAACAAAAGCACATATCTATTCATTCCTGTACTTATGAAAAGTGTTGGAATGTAACAAAGTATTTGTATTTCGTTACTGTACTTAAGCAAATTTTTACGTATCTGTACTTTAGTTTAGTAAAAATAATAATGCATGCTTTTGATTTTATTCCATTACTTTTTGCGGCAATTATCTGTACTTTCTACTCCACTACGTTTTTACAAATTTATGTTACTCATTCACATTTTATGAACACAATTTCCTTGCATGTAACAAGTGGTGCCAGTCACAACAAACCCCGCCCCTCACATGAACTGTAGCTTATTTTGTCATCGATCCAGCTGATGTCATCATGTCTATGCATGTGCTGATGTCAGCATATTAATTGGCTCTATATATGTGCCTAGTTTGAAGTAAATTGAAACAAAATTGATGTCTTCATAGACATTTGAAATTTTGCCCATTATAAGTAAATGGGAGAAAAAGAATTTAAAAAAGCTTTTAAAAATTCATAAAAATTTGAAACTTTGACCTACTTTTCCTAAAATGTAATCACATCTATTCTGGGTCACTGGCAATCTATGAACCCAATTTGGTATGAATTCAACCTGTAGTTTTGCTGCTACAGACATGTGAAATTTTGCCCATAATATGTAAATGAAAAAAAAAAGACTTTAAAAATTCATAAAAAATTTCAACTTTGAAGTAAATTGAAACAAAACTGATGTTTTTATAGCCATTTGAAATGTCACCAATCATAAATAAATGGGAGAAGGAAAAAGATTTTAAAAATTAAAACAAAATTAGAACTTTGACCGACTTTTCCTGACATGTAATCAGATCTATTCTGGGTCACTGGTAATCTATAAACTCAATTTGGTATGAATTCAACCAATAGTTTTGCTTCTAGAGTGTTAACAAACAAAGAAACAAACCAGATCAAAAACAATACCCCTTGCCTCCCTTTCGGGGGGGGGGGGGGGGGGGGGGGGGGGCGAGGTAAAGATAGTTTGCCTACTTATTGCATTGTGGCACCATTGCCAACCAATCAGGTGGCTCTATTAGCTCTAATGAGGGCAGAGTGCATGTTTGGTAGCAGACATTCAACATGGACCACTGCTTATAAATAAATATTCAGTAATTGAATGTAAAAATCAAAATGCTGTCAACAACTAGTCGAAAGTATCCTTCCCTCTTTCCTCTTATTATCAGTATTTTACATCATTAGGGAACAGTTTTTACTCAAGTTGCTTTGACTAAAACAAAGAAATGGTTAATGATTTCATGTAAGTACATCTATTTTTATGTTACTCATAAAATTTTCACATCCTTTTATACAAAACTTTCCAGCTTCAGACGAACCTGAGTGCTGTGGTCAACACATTTTCTTTAAATGGTCCATAGTGAAGCTAAAGACCCTGTGCTGTTTGTTAATATACCTCTGCTAAAACCACAGTCCCTAATGCTACAGTTGTGTGATCATTGGATTGATCATGTGACAATGGGTCAGCTGCTCCTCTGACCTTTATCTGCTCTAAGGCTAATAAGATGTTCAGAGGCTGAACTCATCCACCCTCCCTGAAATTCCACCTGAGCAGTCAACGTCAGGACAGAAGTGAAACAACAGACTATTGGAAATCATTTATTCCCAGGACACACCAGAGAGCGGATGTGCATGATGCTGAACCTGGATAAACAGTGTGGTACTGTGCACCTACTTTGGTTGTGTTTAGTAAAATATGTGCAATAGATGATGAAAGAGGCCTTAGAAATAGTAATAAATGACAGAATAAAGTAGATCATTTATAAAAGTGTTGTGTAAAGACTATTGAGTAACCACCGTCTCATACCTTGAAAACACAATATCTCATCAAACTGGAGCCATTAAAACATGTATTAAACTCTATTGAAGACTGACCCTGGCCTCCCGAACAGCCTTTTCAGGGATGGTTAGAGATGGGAAGGAGTACATAGCCCCCTGCACAGGGTTGCATCTGATTCCAGGCACAGTATTGAGAACCTGCTCTGTGAGTTTGGCCTTTTCCGCTAAGGCACTTAGTGTAGCTGTGCGCTCCTGGATGGGTGAGAAAAGTACAGCAGAAAACAAAGAATAAGAATGAAAACAAACAGAAGACGTCAAGGAAAACACAGTGTATACCATTAGTATTTTTGATGCCTTGACTTTTACATGATTTTATTGCAGCAAAGGAGTTGTTTACCTCTTACTGTCAAACTCTAGCTTTTCTGAAAGAAGTCTTCATACAGTCGGGATTGTAAAGATATGCTAATGTACTGTTTCTGTCCTTTCTGAAAGCTTCCCCTTAGCATTATGTTTCAGTAATGCCAAGTTGTTCTCCCCCCTGACCTTATTGGTTGGAAAGAAAACAAGGACCTACAGTTTTCTGCTTGTCTTCCTCAAACAATGAGATGGAGCAAAAACCCTGACAGATACTGTGCAGACTATGAACATGTTGGGTGAAAAACAAACTTTAAGATCGACTTATTTTGTCATTTGTAGCTGTTACATAACTGTTTGGGAGTCCTAAAATCAACTTTACCGTTTGTAAATGATGTCTACAAAAAATAAAAATAAGATTACGGATTGATTTTCATTGTTTTAAAAGACTATATTTGATGTCCACATTTACATTTTTTGTCTCATGCTTTACTTGCCCAAGAGAGTACTGGTTTATATCTCAACCTTAATGATTCTAGGTTTTAAACATTATTTCTACTTATTCACTCCAAGCATGATATTGGGATAATATGAAATCATTTGTGCGCTACAGATCATTTTGATTACCAGCCTCAAGGACTTGAGAATTTACCCTGCATAACCATAATCACTTTACCCTACGTAACAAGACTTCCTTTCATATTGATATTCCTCAATCCTAGACAGATTTTTTTTTTTCACCAAAATTCCAGGAGTTGCAGTCAACAATATACCTGACACTCTGGTATGTTAATTTAGACAACTTCAAGTGAAAACTGCAACTTTTAATATGCTGAAATATTTGCCAATTTTTAATGTAGTTTTTTTACCCCATGTAATCGACAGGTTTTTCACAAAGATTTCAGTGAAAATGGCTGAAATTAACAGATGTTTTACATGGTCTCAAAGTACTAGAAATACCCTTTCCATCCATGTATTACACTTATATGCCAGGTAAATGTGGGCCGACTCATTATCATCTGAACTATTTTTTTACCCTACGTAACCGCTTGACCATGCCCATTAGCTGCCTGGAATCACTTCCGATAAAGTATACAATTAAATTCACAGCAAGTCATTACTGCCGCTATAGGCTTTCTCAGGCAGAGTTGTTGACTTTGGTGAAAAACCACAATTACATAAAAGCTAATGTGTTAAAATTTTATCTAAGTTATGTTTGGTGACACATATTGACATAACTGAATTGCATTCCTAGTAAACAATAGCTAGAAATGTTAGTTAAAGGAGTAGTAAACGCTGAATTAAGATTAAAGGAGTCCGTTTATCTAATCATAAATTAGATATTAACATTGCTGTACACATTAGTTTAGTGGTTAAGGCACTGGTTGCATGTCATAGTGAGCTACAGTAGTTTCATATTGAAACATATGAATAAATGAACTGAATTTTCAACTGAATAGATTTCTGTGTTACAAAAGGTCATGCAGGTAATAAAGTGCAGGTAATACAAATCATATCCATAATTATGAACTACTGCTGAAACACTGCTTATTAAGTGAGATTACAGCTACCATATTCTAGTAATACAGTATAATCCTAAACCTGATACTGGGGCCACCAAATTAATTAATTGAACCAATGATGTTACAATTAATATTAAAAGACATTTCTCTGAATTTGAACCTATAACTTTTGGTAAAATGATCTTAGTCTGTTAATATGTAACGTAGGCCTCAGTGGTTTTAGATTAGATGAGATTTTAATACAGAAACACTACATATTATACCTTTACGCATGTAATTTTATCAAAGAAGCCTCATAAATGGAGGCCATTCTTACCATTTTTAAAGATATAAACCCCTCAATTTTCTCTTTTAAAAGAAATTAATTACACTTACGCATTTAAAAACACTGGTTTCACAGATTTTAAGATGAAAAATGATGGATGAAACAATAAATAATGGTTGAAGCATTATAATACCAAAACATATTGTTCATTAATCTAAAATTGTTTGTATGTCTTTAGGAAAGCATAAATGGTAAAACTTTTGTGTCTTAATTTTAACCTGCAAAAAGGTAATTACATTTAATGATGAGATTTTAACACAGAAACACTACATATTATACCTTTACATATGTAATTTTATCATAGAAGTCTCATAAATGGAGGCCATTCTTAACATTTTTGAGGTTCTAAACCCCACAATTTTCTCTTTTAAAAGACATTAATTACACTTACACATTTAAAAACACGGGTTTCACAGATTTTAGGATGAAACAATAAATACTGGCTGAGGCATCATAATAACAAAACATAATATTCATTAATCTAAAACTGTATATCTTTAGAAAAGCATAAATGATAAAACTTTTGTCTTAATTTTAAACCTGCAAAAAGGTAATTACATTTAATGAACTATTACTGTATTTTATGACACTATTATAAAACTGGGACAATAGAGAACAGCCTGCATTATACTGGTGATGATTGTACCTTGATAAAATTGGCGTAGGAAGGCTCTCCGGGCTGTGGGGGGTTGACCACCAGGTCCATCAGAGCCTGTCCAGGAACAGGTGGACAAAGGCGCACTGACACCAGTTTGGTCAGCTGGGCTTTCACTTCATTGTCCATGTTGATGATCTCCATGTAGCCTCCACGGAAGCCGCACCTGGGGGAGGGGGGTGGGGGAGAAATGCATCATCATAATGTGACCAAGCAGCAGGGAGAAAACACAAAAGTACAACAGAGAAGACAACACAGCATGGATTGAAAATGACTTACTCTCCCATGTAACACTTCGAGGTGGAGTGGAAGGACGCCAGCTCTACTGTGTTCGAGTACTCTGGTCCCATCTCAAACAGAACCTTCTTGAAAGAGTGAAACTGGCACCCGTCGGCGTAAACATTATCCTGGTACACCTGAGAGAACGGGACACAATCACAGATATAAAAAAAAACAACAATAAAAACAGGGAGGTGTTGAAGCACGGGGCAGATCCACTACCTCATCAGCCATTAGGAAGAGACGCTCCTTCGCTGCAAATCGAATGACATCCTCGATGCACTGTCTGCTCTGAACTTGACCTGTAGGAGAGAAGGAGGTTCAGAGGGACGCTCCATTTAACTGACAGATGTGACATTTTACTGCCATCTAGTGCCTTCAACTGCAAACAGTTCATGAAATGGGTGTTGAAAAACTATGTACAAGAAAAGGAGACAAAAATTATGAATTATTGCAGCAAAAAAACCTAATACAGTGATATTTTTTCCTACAATGCATATTAAAATCATAGCAAATGATGAAATTTTCACCACATTATTTGACTTTTGAACGAATCTTTATACAAGGACTGCATCTAAATAACAAATTTACATTTCAAAAAAAGGTGAATAATGACTTTTTTTCTGCAAACTATCCTGTTTTTTAAACCTCTATGATTAATTTCAATGCATCAAAAAAAAATCTGTATGGAAATTATGAAGTTTAACACAGTAAGTTGAATTTTAATCAGGCTAACTATCAGTGTAAATATATTTTCCCGACAGCATTGCATAATAAGTCTTTTAAAGCATTAATGTGAGTGTGTTTATGCCTGCTTTAATCTGAGTTGAGACTGTGACTCCAGCTCGTGGAGGCTGCAGATGTCTGACCATTCAATAATCATGGTTTAATACATGTTTTTCTGTCAAAGTAATAGTGCAAAATTCAATGATGAAGATTTTCTATGTCATAATGAGTATAGAAATACTTTCAGTTCATTGTGAAACTGTTTTATATTATAAATTAGTATATTGGGCGTCGCTGTCAGGCAGAAACCTCTTATGTCTAAAACAGCGATTTTTCAGGAAACTGGAAAAACAATGTATATTCTAAGTAAATGATTGGAGTTAAGACAGTGGTTCTCAAACTTTTTACAGTGGAGTACCCCTGAAATATACTTTTTTAGCCAAGTACTCCCAACTCTTGCTTCAGCATTTTTGATTGAAAAAAATTAGGCAAAATTTGTGCCTGTGTCAAAGGTGTCGGTTTATATTTTCAGAAGTTTGTGAACAAACAACATATATTTAATTGTAATATATACAAAAAAATATTCATTCACAGGCTGAGCTTCAAATTGCAAACTTTTTCTTTGTACTTTTAACATGTGCTACAGTTGACTTATAAAGTGTGTGCTGTTGCATGGAGTTTGAAAAGAGTTTGGTCATAGTACATTTTCTTAACATGTTGACTTGACCTCTGACCTTCTTACTGTCACCTACTGGATTACAGAGGCTTAACATGCTGAGGATTGTGGGTAGGAATTGCAAGAAAAGCATGCTGGCTTGAATGCTGCAAAATGTGGCCAGATATAGTAGAGAAGTGGTTCTCAAGCTTTTTACAGTGGAGTACCCCCTGAAATATACTTTTTTAGCCAAGTAGCCCGAACTCTCACTTCAGCCTTTTTGATTGAAAAAATTTGTCAAAATTTGTTCCAGTGCCAAAGGTGTCTGTTTATATTTACATATACATATATCTAACTGCAATATATATAAAAAATAACACATTTTTTAAAGTAAATTTTGTGTGCAAAATATAAACTGAAAAGTTCCCTCTTTCACTGATAAGAAAATAAATAAATTGATCATTAATTAATAAATGAAGACTTCATCAACAAAACATAATTACTTAGCTACTCAAATTGATTTTGAATAATATAAAATCAAAATGTTCTTAAAATGTTGCCAAAGTTTAAACAAGATGATTGACAATAAAACTATTATATGAATGTATTTACTGTATTTTATATTTCAGCATTAATTCTCATTATTTATTTTGTATTTAGTACATGATGACTTATTTAATGTATTTTTCCCCAAAAATTCAAGTATCCCCCTGGGCTTCTTCTAAGTACCCCTGGGGATGCACGTACCCCACTTTGGGAACCCCTGAGTCAAGAGATATAGTCACAAGTCGCTTATTCAACCCTTTTCATTGGTTAAATATTTCTAAATCCATCAGGCCAACATAAAGACTGACCAATAGAATTGTGTTATGACAAAAAAAAAAAAAGACCAAAAATGGATTTACGAGCAGAGGTGGGTAATCCCAGCTCCTTAGAGTAAAAGTCCTGCCATGTATTGGTTCTATCTGTTCACTTAACACAGGTGATTCCACTAATTATCCCGTCTACCTGGATGAGGAGTTGTGCTCATCCAAATGGGCTGGGTCAGTGAGTGGTTGGAACAAATACATGGCAGGACTTTTACTCTATGGAGCTGGGATTACCCACCTCTGCTTACGAGGTTTCTGTCCGACAGCAACGATATGGTGGTCTGCTATGGTTTACGTAATTACAGTAACATGAGAGAGCAGCAAACTAAAAGAACCTTCAAACCTAAAATCGTAGTAAACTGTGATCATTTTCAGTCAAACTGCTCTTATAGATTATTTGGAAAATGAGATTTCATGTTTTTTAATCAAGTAGCAGAAAAAATATGTTTGATTTGTTTTACTTGTTATTGAATGTGCTCTGTTGATATGTCATCCAGCCTCAATATGAATAGACACTGTGGTAACCTAATCATGATAATGCTGTTACAAAGCTGTGGGATATTATGGGCTGTTGTCTGTGTGCTGGAAATGACGTTAGGTTGAGAAAACACCATTTAGGGACCTGTGGGGTTTCCAGGGTTGATGATGCACAGGGCTCGAGGGTTGCAGTGTTGCCTGGCTTCATCCAACGCACGCTGCAGCTCGCTGATATCCAGACTCCAACACTTCTCCTCATTAAGGTAATAGTTGATCTGCACTGCGCCCAGTTCAGCTAAAGCAGCCGAATACAGGGGATACTGAGGTATGGAGATCATGACGCCGGTACGGTTACTCCCCTGGCCACAGACCAGCAGCTTCAGCATGGTCTAAGGGTGAAGAAAACAAAAGGAAGATACTGTTAATGTGCTCCAGTGACGGCTTTACTTCAAATTCTACTCAACATTCAGCTCATTATGATAAATGAGGTCATATTTAACGTACATGTAGTGGTGAGATTAGAGATTACAAACACATTACTATACAAGCAATGTTCTAGGCTACAGCAGAAACATGTAGCTGCAACATAGTGGAACACCAGGAACATCAACTCCATTTACAGACAGAAAGCCTCATTTTAAAGTAAGGCAGAAATCATATTCACAGACAAGGCATGAAAATTTAATTCAGGGTATGTTTGGTGATGTATATAGTGTTTTTTAAAAGTTCAGGAACACATACAGTCATGGAAAAATTATTAGACCACCCTTGTTTTCTTCAATTTCTTGTTCATTTTAATGCCTGGTACAACTAAAGGAACATTTGTTTGGACAAATGTAATGATAACAACAAAAATAGCTCATAAGAGTTTAATTTCAGAGCTGATATCTAGTCATTTTCCATGTTTTCTTGATAATAACCAAAATCACTTCAGTTCTTACATCAATATCTATGGCATTGTACTGCCAAAAACAGTGCTTTTAGGCATTCCATGTTTTCTTTTCTGTCTGTTTTAGTCACATGATACACACAGGAGTTAGTAGTGGATCGCATAACCATTGTCTAATAATTTTTTCTGCAAATAGTATTTTACAGTTTTTGAGGGAATCACGTATATCCCTTTGCTAATCCATAATAAGCAAGGTAATTTAACAGTGTGAAGATTTATGTTGATGAAATGAATATATAAATGTAGAAATACATTTATATGAACAAAAAGGTTAATTTTCATCAAACTGTCACTTTAGACAGATGATTTTGGATGAAAAACGTAAAAATATGTCACTAAAACAGATCTGGAGAACATGCTAACTCATCATTTACATGCAGGTTAAAAACCCAATAGAGCATGACTGAGAGCATTGATGCAGCAAAAAAACAAAACAGTCTGATGGGTCAGCATTGATACAGGTCACAAGACAATGACCTGAAACATACATACAACGTCTGTGAGGGTTACTTAGAGAGAAGACAGTCAGCAGGTGTGTTATTTAAAATGGAATGGCCTGTCTGTTACCTGACTTAAATCATATTGAACTACTTTGCGATGAACTTGATAACAAGGTTACAAAGAATTATCCAACTACCCAAGAACAGCCCTGGTAGGTTTTACAAGAGGAATGTTTGGAGAAACTAACAGTCCAGACACCAAAAGTGTGAACTGTTAAAGCTATGAAAGGAGGATTTTTAGATGGGAATAAATTGTTTTTGTTCCAATTGTCTGTATGTTTAAATATTTGTTTTGTCAGTATAAATTTCCATATCATTAAATGACCGAGTTTGTTGCATATATACAAATGAACATACATGTGTCTCTCAAAAATGAAGAACTCTATTTAGGTTACGTAATTTCATTTCAATGAAATAGCCACAAATAATATTAAACTTAACTAGCGCGTTGACCCATGGGGAACCACTGGTTCCAGATATGGTAGTTTTAATGCTGAGGAGAGCTGGCTTTTGGGAAAAGATGTTAAATATGAAAAGATCTGTATATTTTATAAGTGCTGACACAAAAATTTTTTTGGTAAATCATTCTTTAAAATTTGAACGACAATTAATATATCAATATGGATCTAGGGAGTGAAAGTCAGTAAATGCGTTGTTCCTGTTTTTAACTTCATTTCCCGTCATGCAGCATGGTACTGCGCTTCCTGTCAACTGTCACGGGCATAGCAACATGACTGTAAGGCTATTGTATTCCAAAATTACTTCTTTCTCCCAAAACATTCATGCTATCAACTTGCCGTTTTTGCTAGTCTCTTCTTTGACCAAAAATACGTAAGTACGTCAAACTGCAGCAGTTAGCTCTTTCCGGATTTTGCGTGATACCCAAGACACACACATACGCACGCACGCACGCACACACACATACACACACACACACACACACACACACACACACACACACACACACACACACACACAGAGTCCACTTCCCGTTTAATATATAGATGTTACTAAAGAGATTATCATGCTAAGGCAGGGTGTTTTTTTCCACTTTATCAGTTTATTTCATGCAGCATCAATTTATCACAACATACAGTTTGATAATAATGCTGTTAGTTTCGTAGACTTTAGAGTGTCCTGTAAGAACTGCAGCCTGGAGGAGGCAGGTTCATTGGCTAAACTTTGAAATATCAGGATGGGGAAGTATTTTAATACTGTCAATATAATGAAGATAAAGGCCTGTGCATTTAGACGAACTCAAAAAAAAAGGTTTAGTGATTTAAACAAACTTTTTGGCCATTTGAGTATAGATTGAGTTAGTGAATGCATCCCACCCCTATGCAGTAGAGTCTGAGACAGACTGCAGTGAGAAAAGAAGCAATGCGTCTGTAAATGAGACTAAAGCTCAGCAGAGACTCAGTACACACATCTACAAGCAACTGTGTGTCTGACTACTCATCAAATAGAATATCTGTTTGCCATGGCTATTGAT
Organism: Sphaeramia orbicularis; assembly: GCF_902148855.1. Taxonomy (NCBI): domain Eukaryota; kingdom Metazoa; phylum Chordata; class Actinopteri; order Kurtiformes; family Apogonidae; genus Sphaeramia; species Sphaeramia orbicularis. Next base: position 28,956,682 of record NC_043973.1, read on the forward strand.
GCAATCAATATCGGGTAAAATTATCCCGTATCTTCAATTATCATCAGTTTTAGATACTTTAACATATAAATGCTACATATTAAAGCTTAAACACAATCAGTAAAATATTATGAATTTTGAACAAATGAATGTATATGTAATGTAAAAGTGAAATAGTGACACAAAGTCAAGGTAAAGGTTGAGTTTTTTTACCACAATGCCGTCACTTGCTCCTGTGGTGAGGTAAATGTTGTCAGGGTCACAGGACACACCACCATCTCTTCGCTCAATATATCTGGCCACATCCTGACGGACAGAGTCAATACCCTGACTGGCACTGTATGCACCTGAGGGAGACCCAGAAAGAGACAATGTATGTAGTTGAAACAGCTTGGATTTAACACAAAACGCCCGTGATTAAAACTCAAGAATCTTACAAAGAGACTGAAGGTGACAATTAAAACCTTATTGTACTTGCACAGAAAACCAACGGAGACCTACACACCCATACTGTTCCCTCCACAGGACTGCAGAATGTGGCGTGCTCTACTTTTAGCATCCTCGGGGAATGTACTGTCATTCAAGAGTTCAGGGTAGGAGCAAAGGGCCAAGACCTTGAAACAGAGAAACAAGAGACAGGTGTGAGTCTAAAGTGTGGATGAGACATCGCACAGAAGTCAACATGGATTGTTGCAAAAGACAAGAAGAGATATTGATTAACAGCAACTTCTTAAAAAGAGAAACAAATCAGCATTATAAATATTCAGAAGTCATAGGGGAGCTTCTAAATTTAGATGTAAATTAGGTGAAGGGCATAGGAACAGACCTGTCGGAAGAAAGTGATTGGTTGCTGGCCCATGGCGTGCGCGTCACCAATGTTGGCCTTGATGACCTCAGCAAAGGGCTTCTTGATTCCCTGCAAGAAAAATACAGCACAAAGAACACACATGACTAAACTGTCCACATAGAGCTGTGGAGCAAGTGTTTTTCTTCACTTCAGACACACTAACGCAGTGTTGTTCAACCTTGGGGTCACCTGGAATTTAAATGGGGTCACCTGAAATTTGTAGTAATTGATAAAAAAAATAAGAAAATAATACTAATAAAAAATATTTTTTAATGATTCAATATGTATTTCATTATAATTAAAACACCACACACCTTTCCAAATAAAAATCAAGCCCAAATAAAATGCAGAATATGATATCTGAGAGGGTATATCTTTAGTAACCTGATCATGTGACCACATGCGTTACTATGCTTCAACCTGCCCGTACACAGTCGCAGTCAGAAAACCAGATCGAACAGAGAATGGAAAGATTTCTTCGTCCGACATCTCCAACACAAAAACGCCTTCGTTATGAATGTCTGGGGTTGCCAGATATTTGTGATGTTAAAATGGCGTCACAAGCCAAAAAAGGATGGGAACCACTGCAGTAATGTTTTATGGTGTTTTTTGATAGTGATGAAGGTACACAAATGCAGTTGGTTTTGGACTCATTTGGACCGCACCGTGCCATAAAGTAGTGATTCTCAACTGGTGGGCCGCAAACCTGTTTTCAGTGGGTCACAGGCCTTTGTCTGGGAAAAAATAATGTTAAGAAACCAATCCCATGCTTTATTTTTTATGGAGTTAAGCACTGCCCATTCACATTCCCCAACAGCAGGTGGCGGTAATATGCTGTAATGCTGATTAACACCAGATTTTCACAGCATAAAGGAAGACTCAAAGATTTCTTCTCATATCATGGTGAAACTCAGGAACGACAATGACTGCATCAGATATGGTTTTACCTACGCTGAGGACAAAAACCTCAGTGCATTTAATACTTGAAAAAGTGACTGAATGCACTTTTTAGTTTTGGTTAAAATGTACTTAGTTTAGTGTTAAAGGGGATATCTCCATATTTAGCATCACCACCTGCTGGTCAGTTTATCATTAAACTTTTCTTTTGTGTTGGCGCACTGTGATATTCTGAATTATCTCAGGTTCAAAACACAACATTTTTTTATTAAATGCATTTAAGAAGTTTAACTTTTATTAGTTTAGGTCGTGGCTTGTCACTGAGGGGTGATAGTGGGTCCTGAAGCCACACCAGTTGAGAACCACAGCCATAAAGCACTGACAGCACAGGCGTTAACACACACATAACTCTTCCATAAACATTCACGCCACAGTGGGCCGAGGCCTGAGCAGCTGCAGAGCACACAGTGGGTTCACCGGTTTACACAGGCAGGATACACCATGAGCAGGGAGAGTTGGATGTACTGTACTGTTGGCTGGTTGGATATTTCTCAAATTTCAGCAAGACAGCACAAGTTTCAATATTGCAGATTACATATGTGATACCAGAGTGGCCACAGAAAACCAAAAATAAAACACCTTCTCTAGAGCTACCGTTTGGTTTGTCCCTTCTGGTTTTTTGTTTAATGAGATAGTAACTCAACACTCACTAAAGGTTAGTGTGTACTCTTTAAAGGTTCAATACATAAGACGTGTGCATGTGTGAGAGTGGTAAGGTGACAGCCCTGTCCTCTGTGGGTTGGACTGGGTGGCTTACAGCCTTTATAAGGCCAGGTGGGGATAATTAATGGGGATAATTGGACATCCTCAGGTGGGGATAATAATAATTAGGGTGGCCATGGCTCAGGAGGGAGAGCGGGTCATCCAATAAGCAAAAGGTTGGCGGTTTGAATCCTGCTCTGTCCCGTTGTGTCCTTGGGCAAAACACTTTGCCCGTCTTGCCTCCAGTGTCACTCACATTGGCGTATGAATGTTTGGTGGTGGTCGGTTCGGGGCCGTTTAGTGCGATTTGGCAGCCACGGTTCAGTCAGCCTTCCCCAGGGCAGCTGTGGCTACAAATGGAGTTTAACACTAGAGTGTGAATGTGAGAATGAATGAATAATGGATCAATAATGTAAAGTGCTTTGGGTGCCTTGAAAAGCGCTATAGAAATCTAATCTATTATTACCTCTGCCAAGGAGGTTATGTTTTTGCCAGCGTTGGTTTGTCTGTCTGTCTGTCTGTCTGTCTGTCTGTCGGTCCGTGTGCAAGATAATTTAAAAAGTTATGGATGGATTTGGATGAAAATTTCAGGAAATGTTGATACTGGCACAAGGAACAAATGATTAAATTTTGGTGGTGATTGTGGGGGGGTGATCTGCCTTGCGGAGGTCTGCGCTATCCAAGTGCTTTTCTAGTTATTATTATTATTATTATTAATTAGAGCCAGTTGACCTGGATCCAGTGAGAGGGTGGCTGTCAGGTGTGTGGCAGGTAAGGGAGTAGTAATGATGTGATGAGGCCCCATGAATATGCTGAATCTTTCTGGCCAACTGCTTCACCAAAAGCCTGATCAGAGAATGCTCCATTTAACAGCTCATTTGGGAATACTGACATCTGCTGGTATGTTACATGTGGGCTGGTGGATCTCTTAGCGTAATTACCTTCACCTAGGAGGTTATGTTTTTGCTGGCGTTTGTTTTGTCTGTCTGTTTGTCTGTCTGTCTGTGTGTAAGATAACTCAAAAAGTTATGGACTGATTTGGATGAAAATTTCAGGAAATGTTGATACTGGCACAAGGAACAAATGATTAAATTTTGGTGGTGATCAGAGGGGGGGACTGATCTGCCTTGGCGGAGGTCTGCGCTCTCCGAGTGCTTCTCTAGTTATTCTAGTATTATGTCAAAATCTCCATTTGAAGTATTCTAAAGCCAGATGAAATTAATCTATCCGGATCATGGTATATCAATGAAGTAATACTGGTGGTATAACAGTGTCAATAGATCAGTTGTGGTAAATCAATAAGGTACTGTGTATATATATATATATATATATATATATATATATATATATATATATATATATATATATATATATATATATATATATATATATATATATATACAGTATGTGGCTGTATTTGTGGATAAACAGTTACAGAAAGTCCTTGTGTGACTGGGATACATTTGAGAATGGGCAAACTGGGTTGACAATTGGAGGTGCTTTATTTTTATTCAGGAATTTTTTTTTTTAAATTGTCAGCGTTGGGGCTCAGGCGATTCCTTCTTTTTGATATAACTTCCCCAGCTTTGTCCCATGATACTCTGAAAAACGATACAGGCCTCGAGACAGGCTTCATTTGGACGCGCCCCCTTTGCTCGATACAGGCTTCGGGGCCTGAGTGTCAGATGTAACATCACTATAAAGGAGCTCTATGAAACCATTTGAGTGTCTTAAAATACATGTGATTTGATGACTGTATGTCACTGCAAAGTAGTTTAGACGTGGCAGAGCTGCTGGTGTGACCCCTGCTGTCTGCTTTATAGGCCTGTGTCAAAAATGTAGGCCTCACCCACAGTTAGTTTGTGTTTTTAGTGGAGGCCTGCCTCTAATAATGCTTTTACCCAGTTTCAGACTGAAGTGCCAGGCTGCTGACCAGGACAATAATCCATCCAAACTGTTTGGCCTATGTTAGGGGCCTGTATCATACTGGGGTGATGAGCTGGATTATTTCTCTTTTCCATAGGACAGCCGATGCACTGACCCTCTGAGTGTTCAAACTGTATGAACTGCATCCATGACTTTGTTTTAACCCACTGTTATACTGAACACTGTCAAACTTAACTGGACAAAAGTTGTTATCCTGGACCAACTGACATTAGCATTGTTTGTTTTATCCCTTCCTAGGCAGGCAGACGAGCTGTGGGGAGTGTGCGTGGGATTCAACTGCATGTGGGGCAGACCCATGGTGGCGGTCACATGAGTGTTTTGTCCCTTTTGTTTGCTGTGATTTTGTAGTGTATATTGTTTTTTTGCTCAGGAGGTGCTCACATATTGGTGTATAGCAATGGACTGTGATAGAGTTTCCCCACAGTAAGTACCCTGCCTAACTCTTACTTTAGCTTATATTATTTTGTGTCTATTTTTAAAAGAATCGTTTTAACTTTGAATTAATAATTGTTTAAATAAAGGTAACTTGTCTTTTAACTATTGTTTCTTTATTTCATAGGACTTCCTATCATTTTAATTTCATTATATATCAATAAATGATAAATTGGTGAAACTGAATGCACATCTACTTTTCTTTGAAGCGATAAATTTGTTTAGTGCCAGCACAGCCAAGTGCTGTCGCCACAGGTCACACATGCATGTATGTTTGAGAACTTTAAGTTGAACTCTGTGTTGTTTGTTCCTGTTAGCTAACTCAATGTCTAAGCGAATGTCTCAGTTGCCAACATCCTTGAAAAGGACATGGCCATGGGTTGTTATTTTGTGAAAATCCTTGCATTTGCTTCCATTTCTTCACTGCTTTTCTTCTGCTCCTCGACAGCAGCTACAATGTACAACACCAGCTTCTATCGTAGGCACGAACATGTGCCTATAAATACATAAGACCTTATATATTCAACAATTAATGTTGGATGTCAACCACCACAAAACTGAAAACAGACAAGAAGAAATCTATTCTTATTAACGGTAGAAACATAATTTTTTTTGTGATTATATATTAATAAAACACAATCCTAAATTTTAAATTACAACTCTACAATTAGATTCTCCTAAAACCCCTGCAAATTTTAGACACTAGACCGTTAACCTCAGTTCATTGCAAGTTTATAGCTGTTCCATCTCCTTACTGCTCACGTAGAACTAACATGAACACTAACTACACAACACTACAAATAAAACCCTGTTTTAAGGAAGGTTACAATACAGCACTAGAGTCAGACAGTGATGTGAAAATCCTATTTAATAAGTACTACACCGCTTTCGACATACATAACCAGCAAAACCGTTAAAGTAGATAGCGCAAGTTAACATGAGAGCAAAGTTTAAACTGTGTAAACTAGCTTATCATGGTGACTACGTTAACCTTGGACCATATAAACACAGAGACATAAGCTCTTTGTTGCACAGCGGTTTAGTACAGACAGGGGGAAACAAACTGTTGATATCTAGGTCAAAAATATACAATTCCTAAAACATAATCTCCAGAGCAGCTGAGGTGACTGACAGTGGACAAACATGAAGAGCAGGACTCTGTGTACACCAACACAAATATGAACACCAGATGTTCAGAACAGCGTGACTGCAGAAAAAAATCTATGAGGCGAAACCTCACACCACCAACACCCTGCAGAAAGTAAAGAGACACATTTGTTTGGTTTGTTCAATCCATCTCAGATTTGTACAAACGCAAGTCTCTTCCTAATTGGTCACAGACTAGAGGCGGCTCCTCAGTGTGAGCCAATAACTTTATACGGAGCAAATCACACCCCTAGGTTAAAGGAGCTGCCCATTCAGGATCAAGATCTGTTGGAACCAAACTGACCTCTGCTCCGACGAAAAGGAATGTGTTTTTTTTTCTCCTGCATCACTGATGATACAGCTCAGAAAACAATACTGAAGTTCCAAGTGAAGGTTTTTATGTAAAGCCCAAGGACTTCAATGGATTTCATAACTTCACAACCCTCTGTATAACGTCTCAACTGAAACAAACCAAGATATTGGGGTTTCCTTCAGGTGTATTTACTCCAAAATTACTACACATTTAGATCAAATCTTGGGGTATGCAAACTCATCCTGACTTCTACACTGTGGATATTTTTTTCTTTTTTGCATAATGCTTTCCAGAATACAAGTAAGCAAAGAATCTGACTCCAACCAGACCTGCGTGCCCATCCCCATAGCAACTGTTAGAGCTTTAGAAAGCATTTCAATAGGTCCCCCCCCCCCCCTTCATATCAGCGAGCAGCTCATTAGGACAAAACAAAGAACGTGCAAACAGTGCCATAACTGCATGTTCTGCCTTATTTGTTCAGCCCTGTTTCTATCCACTGATTGGAGATGATTACGGAAAACATCTCATCTTTACTTTGCAAGAACGAGGCAGCAGTTTTAATGTAAAAAAAAAAATCAGGAAATATCAAAGTTCCAGATCACAAAGTGTGTAAGAAATAGGAGAAGGAAACTGCAGTGTGTCTTCACGTGTGTGTGTTCAGTTCACCAACAAAAGAAAGAAAATCACTGTGACCTGTTTCCCAGTAATCCAACACCATCCAAACCACAGTCGGACAAAGAGGTTTCTGTAAATTGAAGGGGAAGAAGTTCAGATAAATCCTAGGAGGACAGTTTAAAATCTTAGGAGAGACATAATTAAGTCTGACAAAAGCTGCTGAGAAACAACAACTGGAGCTGATTAGTTGGGGAACATTTTTTCCTTCTACCAACGTACTATTAAAGACTGGCAGGATCAGGATAGAATGATCACAGAAGTTACTTTGCACTCCCTGTCCTCGATGAGAATGTGATGAATAGAAACTGGACTGAATGTTGATTAATAGTAAGAAAAACAGGGCACCTGCTCTTTCTCCAAATAAAAATTCCAGACTTTTTCAAAAGACTTTGACTTTATGTACTTTTATACTTGCATGCCTATGTTTTTGGTTGAGATTGTTCCTGTTGTGTGTAGTAGAAAAGTTTATTTTAATAAATGTATGAATGAATGAATAAATAATTTACAGTAAGATACTGTATGCTTTACTGAGAGAAATGTTTTCAAAACCTATGAAAATGACAAAAGTGCATGAATATCACTGTTGCGTAGGGCCATAACATCATCCACTGTCTAACCTTGTTTGTGGCTCTCTCAAAATCAGGCTGATACACCTGCAGCTAATTTGGCAATCCAGCTGCCTTGAGTGTCAGCCTGGGTGCTACAAAAATCCAGTCAGCTGAATGCCTCAGGAGACCCAGATGCAGCAACCCCCTCCATCACACAGCTTTAGCCTTAGGCTAGGAAGCTTTTTCCTTTAAGTTATATTCTTTTAGTTTGGCCTGGGGGTGGCTGTCGGTCAATCTTTTCATTCTTAGATTTAGTTAAGAGAGTTCTTTTCAGTTAGGGAGGGGGAGCAGCTTCTACATCCCTACAGGGGGTGGCCTGCCTTCCCCCTCCATTTTATTATTTTTTGCCGGCGCCTCAGGTCCTTTTGGTTCTTTGAGTTCATTTTGGTATGTATTGCCTTTTGAGTTCCTGTTATTTTTTGTAAATGATTTCCTTGTTAATTATCTGGATTGCATTTGTTTGACTTGATTAATAAAATCCTTTAAATCATTTAATTTCCGTTGTGTCTTTCCTTCATGTTGGGGTCTCCTTTTCCTTTGAGCCAGTTTACTTTCTTATTGTTTGGAGACCGTAACAATCACACAAACAAGTCACTAGAATCATTCCAGTACTGACCGGTTAGTGAAATCATATCAAGTTTTTTATATGCTTTCCTCATGTATTTCTTATCTTACAAGATTATGGTCCTTTGAGCATATTCTAAAATTTGATTTTCCATACTTTAGTAAGACTTTCACACAAAATTCCAGACTATTCAAGGTCTGGAAAACAGCATTTCAAAATTCCATACTTTTTAAGACTTTCAAGACCTGTGCAAGCACCATGGAAAAAGTATAGCCTTGTAATTCTCATTTTTTCTATCCAGAAAATGCTGTCATCTATTAACTGAATCCAACTGTGATTACTTATGGTTTAATATTTCATGCCTGATCACACTCTTAAAGTTTAAAAGGAAATAAATATCCCGTGCTAAGAGGGGATCAGCTGTGGATGAGCACTGGTCAGAGTAAACAGAGGAGAAAATCTGTGGTGCTCGTGAACCATCTGGTTAAAAGTTCACCGCTGTCATTACAGTCTCTCATCAGCTCACACCACTTGGCTTTCACCTGTGCAAGAAACTGTTCGCCTACTCATCCCTTCCTGAGCAAAGCACTCAAGAGAGGACAGTGTTCACACCAGACTGCACTCAGTACACTAACAGCTGGTTGCCACATCACCATAAACGCAGTGACAGGAAGAGATTGGGCAGCGCTTTAAAATGCACAAATGTTTTTACATGGTGCCAAAAAGTGGAACACGTTAAAAACAACTTTGCATTTAATGCAAAGTGGAAAAAAACTGTGTGCCTAATAGTTACGGAATGCAACAATTTATATTTTATCTTAATTTTAACATATACTTTTTCTTAATCTGTAACCTTAATATCTTAGTCATACTGAATGTATAGAGCTAGATAGGAGGACTGCAGGGACCTACAGGGGTAAAATGAAGCAGATATTCATTCAGCATTCATTCTACCCCAATTTAAAAAAACAAAAGCAAAACTTGGGTTAAAACAACACAAAATGGTGAAAACCTATAACCTATTAATTGAAATGAGTGACAGGGGTTACAGATTAACGCTGAGGAAAAGTAGGATGCAGATGTTGAAATACATTGGTGAAACACATCATCTAGGTCACACAAGTCCATTGATTTTCTGACTTGACCAACCTGTAGATTTATTAACTGACGGACTTTGATAAGAGGGCGTAGTGGCCTGGCCTGCAACTACCTTCAAGTGATAACATAGTTCTCTTTGAGGAAAATGGTTATGCTGCAATAGTTAGCAAATAACAAACAATGGAAACCTGCTGATGTGCAATTAATGGAAAAACGTACGTTGATAACTAATGGTCAAAAGACAGATTTAACAGCAAACAAGCATAAAGACCTCATTTCATTAAAGGAGTGATATTTTGCTTTTTTCTAAATGGAATTATGCATTTTAAAACTGTGGTCTACATAAATTGTAAATGCTATGCTTGGGTCTGGATTCTTCATTAATTCAACTCGACAAGCCCATCTTCAACCCTATTTCTGAGTAATGACACCAGATAGGTCGTTTTGAGTGCTGGCCTTTTAAATGCAAATGAGCCACTTCATACCCCACCCCCTCCAGGTTGTTGGCTGTGCTGCTCTGTCCCGTTCAGCCACTTGTGTTCGTTAAAAGAACTAACAACTGAACCTTTTAGGTAATCCGCTTGAAGTCTGGACATATTTTCAGTATGGACTACAACCGCTGCTGTTGACAAACAATTATGTCATACTCGGAGAAATGTTCTTCAGAAGTCTTGACCTTAAGTTATATGTGCAAATGTCGTGACGTAACTAGTTATAGACATAACAAATTAAGCAGGAATTAAAACGGGTCGTAGAAATCCACTTGATTTTTGCCAAAATGAATATAAAGATAGCTTTGCAGCACCTGGAGGGTTCAAATTCAAACTTTTTGAACTATTAAGATCCAAATACACAAATAAATATACCAAAGACTAATAAAAGTGGGTTTATCCAAATATGACCCCTTTAAATTGTTCTTGCAGATATGGCAGTAGGTTTTTATTCTTTAACCCATAAAGACCCAAACATCCACCATCGACCAAAATCATCTACTGATCTAAAGTTTTTTTAATAAATGCTGATCCACAAATCCTATCGATACGTGTAAACAATTGGTGTAAAATACAGTTTGTCATCCTTTCATGGTCATCACATATGACCCATTTGAACGTTCAGAGGCTCCATAGTGAACATGGAAACACCATCTTCTCCAACGATGACTCACCAACAAAACCCATGTAGTCTGATAAATGACAGTGTTTGGACATGCTTGCTATATATTCAGATAATGACATATTTTGTTGAAAAAGTCACTTTTTCTTATTTTTTCTGATTTGATCTAATAACCTCTGAAGTTACTCTGAGCTTTTATGAACATCTATGTGGTCAGTAAATGGAATAAAGGAAATTGTACAGGATTTTCACTGACAAATTTAAAAATGCAGAGGATAATATTGTGATAAGATGAATCACTTGATACAAAAAAAAAAAAAAAAAAAATCTTTTGAAAGTTGTGACAAAAAAAGCTGGGAGTCCTTAACCCTTTCATGCATGAATTATGAGACCCTTAATTGAGATTTTTTTTCCTGAGTGTTTTTATTCCTCTTTAGGCATGAAAAAAACATGCCTAAAGAAAACTTTCTTCTGAACCAATTCTTCATGGAGCCACAAAAATGTCCACTCAGCTGGACATCACACGTTTAATTTTTGGAGCGAAGAAACATGTATTTACTGATTTATTTTGTGAAAACTATGAAATAAAAACATTTTAATGTTCATTGTAGGTAATTCATTTATCAGACAGGGGTAGTTGTTTGTTTATCTGCTTTACTAGTTTATCTGATAAATGAATTATCTTCAAAAATTATATGTGGAAGTGAGTATGAACCTTTACCAGACATTTTTAATGTTGCTACTCTGATGTTTTCTCACATTTTAACACTCTAATACCAGTCATTACTCACTTTGTGGAGATAATATGCAAAAAAAACAAAACAAAACAAAACTGTTAATTACAGCTTAATAACAATAACAAGCAATTTATTTACACTTGAACATGTTACTCTAGATCAGGTTTATCAAGAACAGCAAAGTTACAGTAATGGTATGAATTGCAGTGAATGGGATGATGCGTAAGTGTCCACTGTGTTGGCTGATATGGAACTAAAACAACAAAATCCATGAATATATAAGAGAATAGCTTTGAATAGCTGTCCACTGTAGTGACCAGTATGCATGAAAGGGTTAAGTGTAAAAAAGGTCATGTTTTTTGAATGAACTTGTACTGATTCCTAACCTATACCAGACTGATGTACAGAAAAGAGTCTGTTGGGTTTCTGTGAATTGGCTTAGAGTCTGGTTTTGACCAACTCTATATATAAAGTGTCATGAGATAACTTTTTGTTGTGATCTGGGGCTATATAAATAAAATTTGATTGATTGAGTGATTTGATTGGTTTTCCCCTGTAAGTTGCTTTGGGGGAAAAAAGCATCTGCCAAATGCATAAAAAGAAAAGAAAAATAATAAAAGAATGTAAATGCATGTGTCCCACCAACCTCAGACAGCTCCTTCTCCAGCTCCACGGCTCTCTGCACAATGGGCCCCCTCACGGCATATTCCACCTTCTTCACCGTGGGGTTCATGGTGTCGATGGTCAACACTTTGGCCCGGGTCGCCACGCCATTCTCGGTCATTTTCTCTTTGGGGAGCCCGCGTCGCGTTGTGCTCAGACTGGACAGAGCTCTACCGGGAGAGGAGGACAGAGAGGGACAGGTCAGTGATCGGACCCCGGAACCAACGGAGCCCCCGGAACCCACGGACTGACTGCCGCCGGGCCGCCGCGCTCCACCGCCGCCGGATAGTAACACATCACTCCGGCTGAAAAAGTTTCTAGGTGAAAGCATCCGCATCCGCGTAGCTGACATGTTACTTCTGTCTTATATGAACTGTGTCTTTATAATAAAAAAAAAATAAACAAATAAATCAGCCACAGCGACGATCAGTACACAGCAGAGGAGCGAATCACAGCTGGGCAAGTGCGTCTGTGCGCTCCTAAAAACACTCCTCTGCTCAGACCTTTGGACTTTTCTCAGATAATACCAGCACCAGGACTTGACCAAACCAGTAAAAGCCCAGGCTAGTCCTTTAGAACACACATTTACTACAGAGTATGGGACAGAGGCAGCCTGCACACATGCACACAGCAGCCGGACTGTAGCCCTCCTCTTTGTGTGGCTTATTCGCACCGTTTCCACCCCCTCTCTCCTCCGTTATGTTACGCACCGTCAGGCTGTCACTCAGGGCCGCTTCTCCGGTTACTGCGTGTACAACTTAGGGGTACAGACGTAACTCAGAGGGACATAAAGGTCTGGACAGGATAGGACAGAGTACAGGTCCCAACTCTGTCCGCGAGCTCACAGCCCTCCAAACGCCGCGTGCGTCCTTGTGTATGGCAGCTGGGCGCGCGCCAGGCTTTGGGAGGAGACTTCTAAGGGCTCCTTTGTCAACAACATGATCCTGAATGCTCCTCCTATTGGGACTCAAGTATAGAGGGTATGCACGTCAAGTCACCGCGGTTCCGTCCACTGAGTGACAGAAAGAGGGAGATGAGTAGCGGCTTTGGCTTGAATACTGCGAAAACTTTAGAACACAGGTGTCAAACATGCGGCCCGGGGGCCAAATCCGGCCCGCCATAGGGTTCAGTTTGGCCCTTGAGATGAAGTTGTGAAATGCAAAAACTACACTGAATATTAGGGCTGCTCGATTATAGAAAAAAAAATAATCACGATTATTTTAGCAATAATTGAAATCGCGATTATTAAAAACGATTATTTGTTAACCTTAAAGTTGTTTATTTTTTTCTTGCAAAACAATGCAAGATATACTCTTTAAATATAAATAAAGCTTTTAACCATTACAACAAAGTATGTTCACTTTTGTACGAAACAAAAAAATCTTTGAATGCAAATAAGTATACTGTAAATTCAAGTATGTTTCCTTTTGTAAACAAATAGTGCACTGGAATTAAACTGCTCTAGACTTGCCATAGAACTGGAGCAATAAAAAAAAAAAAAAACTCACAAAAAGTGCAAATTATAAATTCAAGTATGTTCAATGTAGTATGAAACATAATAAATTCGGTGGCGTGCTGTGAGGTTTCAGTTAGGTTAATACGGGAGTTGCAGCGTAAAGAGATTCGGAGACTGAAGATTGCATTGCGGACGAAGTTGTAGACGGAGTTTTTTTTATGTGTTTTAGTTTTTCATAAGATTATGATAAAGGTCGCGGTGGTTAAACTTTAGATGGTTAAAAAGGTTTGCTGTGTTACCGGTCGGTGCGGACACAACTACTAAACACTTTTTGCACGTAATGGGTTTTTGCTCTTCATCAAACCCAAAGTGATTCCATACAATTGAATTTGACTTGCCTTTTTTGTTTACCAAGCACTACTGCTGCGATTCTCCTGCTATTTTTCCAGACCGCTAGGTACAACTTTCCTCTTTGGGTGGACCTACCGGCTAGCAGGCAGCTGTAGCTTAGAGGGGGGCGGGGCAGAGCGGCTCATGGTAGCTTGCGTGCGCGTGAATTAAACAACTAAAAATTAATAATCGTTTTTTCTCGATTACATAATTTTTGTAATCGTTGCGTGTAATAATCGAAATCGTAATTGAATTTCGATTAATTGCACAGCCCTACTGAATATATTAAAAACCATTTTGGTACAGGTTCCACATTTAGACCAATATGATCTAAAGTGGGTCAGACCAGTAAAATACAATCATAAGAACCTATAAATACTCACAACTTCAAGTTTCTGTCTTAGTAAATGTAAATATTTCCATGTATTTAGACTAAAAACAAAGTATAATTTCACAAAAAATGTGAATAATCTGAACAACTATGAACAACCAAGAGAAGTAAGTAAAATTTTAACAATATTCTGCCTGATATTAAACGTTTTGTGTATTTGTAGATCCACTGTGATCTGTAAGTTATAGTAAACGTGGAAATGATAAACTGAGGCAGAATATTGCTAAAATTACACTTATTTTTTTCAGTTTGTTCATGTTATTCACATTATTTGAAAGGATAGTTTGGAGATGTAAACATTTTTATTTTTTAATTTTACATTTTTTACTCTAAAACATGGAGAAAATTTTGGAGTTGACATTATTTATATATAATTATGTTATTATTTTACTGGTTCGGCCCACTTCAGATCAAATTTAGCTGAATGTGGCCCCTGAACTAAAATGAGTTTGACACCCCTGCTTTAGAACAATCTAAAAAATGGGGAAGAGCTGCTGTGCCATTGATTGCACAAATAGGTTTAAAAAGCACTGGGAGCTATCGTTTTTAGCGGCGACCTAAAGCCAAAGACAGAAGAAGCAGATGGATCGCTGCAATTCGTAGAAATAACTGGAATCCAGGCAACGAAACCTGGATTTGTGGTCGCCATTTCGAGTCAGGTAACATTAATTTATGCTGTATTCTTGCGTAAAATCATACCTTAAATTACATATCGTTTTGGCTAACGTTCATTCTTAGTAAAGCTCTTAATGTTGGCATCTGTCATTTAGTTCTATATTTCATAACTGAAGCGTTTTTGTTTTCAGTTGTGTGATTCTGAACCTTGTGCTCTACATGATTTGTGAACTAGCTTAAACTGAGGCTAACCTAGTTTTCCAAATAAGGGGGTACTCTAGCACAAAGCTGTTGTAGCTGTGTTGGATCCAGTATTTGATGTAAACTCTACTTAAATCTCCACAGTACCAGTAGATCATCCACTCACTTGGGTCAGTACTAAGGGTTCAACTCCAGTAAATCAGTAGTGAACTGTGAGCACTACTGCTGGGCCTTTACCTTGGCAATCACCGCCAAGAAAATATGTCTGCACTGACAGAAAACCTCAAAAACAATAGTAAGTTGAATTGAAAGCACTCACTAGCTGTAATCCCCTAATTAAAGATGAGGAGGATGTCAACAGCTCTTTGTCTTTTGTATGCTTTCAGCCTTTGCATTGTGGATTTTCCCGGCGTTTAAATCAGGTTCATATAAATGTCAGGATACGTGATTTCCAGCCACATACCAATGTTCGTAGACCACTTGTTGTTTGGTAGCTTGTATGGATCCATGTCCAGTCCAATTGTCTTTAATTTCATGTTATATTCCACATTTTTCCCGGTCTTGCTGTAGTTACTGCTATGCTCCGCCATGTTGAGCCGGTTTGTTTTTGCCACTCAGTCTGACTTAGAGGGGCGTGGCCCAGGGGGGAAATGACGTGTCTGCATTCCCTCTATACTGAGTTTTCTTCAGGATGTCACACTTAGCTTAGTTCAGGGACTAAATCTGTGTTTTTCAACCTTGGGGTCGGGACCCCACATGGGGTTGCCTGAAATTTCTAGTAACTGAAAAAAAAATAGAAAAAAAACCTTAACCTAACCCTTTCATGCATAGTGGTCACTACAGTGGACAGCTATTCAAAGTTGTTCTCTTTCTTATATATTCATGGATTTTGTTGTTTTATTTGCATATCAACCAACACAGTGGACACTTATGCATCATCCCAAACATTGCAATTCATACCATTTCTGTTCTTGATCAACCTGATCTGCAGTAACATATTTGACTGTAAATCAATTGGTAATGGTTATTAAACTGTAATTAACAGGGTTTTTTTAAACAACATTTTATGGGGCATATTTAAGTAATAACTAGAGACCCAGGAAAGGAAAAGTTTTGGCTTTTTTACTTTTAATAATCCTTTCATGCATGAATTATGAGAACCTTAATCAAGATTTTTTTTCCTGAGTGTTTTTATTCCTCTTTAGGCATGGAAAAAAAACAAACAATGTGACTGATTTTTTTTTTTTTTAAATCAACCTGTTTTTCATGGAGTTACAAAAATGTCCACTCAGCTACACCATGAATTTTATTCTTGAAGCAAAGAAACATGTATTTAAAACCCAATATCATAAAGTGATATGAAAACAGTGAAATGAAACCATGTTTAATGCAGCTAATCTGATGTTTTCTCACATTTTAACATATTCTAATACTAGTTATTACTCACTTTATGAGATAATATGCAAAAAATAAATATTAACAATTGATGTTCACTCAAGAACCAATCAAGAACAGCAAAGTTACAATAATGGTATGAATTGCAGTTTATGAGATGATGCATAAGTGTCCACTGTGTTGGTTGATATGGAACTAAAACAACAAAACCCATGAATATACAAGAGTAAAGCTGTAGAGTAACTGTCCACTGTAGTGACCACTATGCATGAAAGGGATAATTGTCTTGATTGGAAACAGCATGATGCAACAGTTTTTTTCAGATATATATATATTTTTTTTTTTAATATGGAATGTCCTTTGCAGTGGACAGCATTTTTTTTTTTTTTTTTTTTATAAAGCTGTAAAACTCTTGTCCCTATACAGAGGACAAAAATGCATTGCTGGGTCTCAGGAGGTTATAGAATGTTAAAATGTGATAACAGATTAACAGCATTGGAAAAAACATATTTCATAGTTTTCACACAGTATGTCAGTAAATGCATGGTGTCCAGCATTTTGTAACCCCGTGAAAAATAAGTTCATTAAAAAAAAAAAAAAAAATCCATCACATTGGTTTTTTCATACCTAAAGAGGAATAAAAACACTCAAGAAAAAAATCTTGATTAAGGTTCTCATAATTTATGGATGAAAGGGTTAATAAAAAAAAATATATGGTGAGTTGAGAGAGACAATCACAATACATAAAAGACAAGACAAACTGTGAAGCTGAAATTGAAGCACTGTGGTACTGTTTATCTGTCAAATGTTCATTGTGGTCAGTTTCAGGTGCTGCAGCTCTTTCATAATTCATAGTTTGAGTTCTTGTTTGTTCAGTATTAATTGTCCTCCTTGTAAATCCAAGCTGGACTGACTGTACATATCCTGACCAAGGAAAATAAAATTCTCACTGCCTCCGTCCATAATAATATACATTATATAGACTAAATGTCATCTAAAATTAACATTTATTTGCAACATAGTATAGCAAACTATTACATGATCAAAAACACATTAATTTTAGCCAAAAAAAAAAAAAAAAGTCTCCGTTTTGAAAGTCTGGGGTCACTAGAAATTTGTGATGTTAAAATGGGGTCATGAGACAAAAAAGGTTGGGAACCACTGGGCTAAATACAGCCATTATGATCTGAAATGGCAAAATAATAATGCAAAAAAAAAGTAAAATTACATTATGAGAATGTTTAAATCTATACACTATCATTTAAAAAATGTGAACATGACCCAGAAATGTGAGAAAAAAAGTGCAATTTTAACAATATTCTGCCTAAGTTTATTATCTGCGCATGTGCATTATGACTTACAACTCACAGTGGATCTACAAACACAAAAAACATTTAATACCAGGCAGAATACTGGTAAAAAAATTACACTTATTTCTCTTAAGACATTTCATGTTATTTTGCTATTTCATGATATTTGGTGTATATCATATTTGTTTAGTTAATTCACATTTAATTCATAATTCAAACTAAAACAAAGGGTAAAAATGTGGCTGTCATTTAGAGGTTATTGTGATAGTATTTTAATAGTCTCATCCACTTGAATTGGTCTGTATGTGAAACCTGAACTAAAGTAATTTCACCATTCTTGATTAATATCTTCAGTGTAATTTTAGCATTTAACAAATTCATCCCACAGATCCCTGGTCAACACAGATGGTTTCGTGGCATTTCATGTTGTGTGCGTATTATCTTTGGGGTCAGTTTGACCCCATTCAATGTTTATCATTCAAAAAAATAATACTTGACTATTTTTTTTGCTTCATATTTCATGGCTTTTCCTAATTTGATGGGGACAACTGATTAAGCATAAAATGGTGATATATTTTAATGTCAATTTGACCCCAAGCTGTTTTAGCTGTGTAAAACTTGTGTGTGTGTGTGTGTGTGTGTGTGTGTGTGTGTGTGTGTGTGTGTGTGTGTGTGTGACCTAACATCCCCACACCTGCAGGAGCAGAGTGGATTCTTTTGAGTTGATACATAACAGGGGGTGGGGAAAACGACTATTCCCACCAGAACTTTGATACTTCTTGTGGTGTGGGCATGTGGGAAACAACTTGACTTGCGAACTCCTGCCAAAATGAGGAAGCCAATGCAGGCTTGGAGTTGATCACATCCACGTCTTTCCAACTACATATGCCTCCCCTCTAAAAGGATCATCTCAAGTACGATAATAATAATCATAATCATAATAACAAACAAGTTCCTGACACAAAAACTTGGTCAACAATTTTATGTAAATCATTTTCTGGAGGCAAATATCCCTGGGGTCAGATTGACCCCAAGGGTAAAATGTGTTAGTATTATTTGAGGATAATAGGAGAGTTAATAAGCACTCTGTACTGTGAAGGAATACAGCATTCTGTACTGCTCTCTAACACTCCTCACTAGAACATATTGACACAATACTAGGATGTCAGACTTTAAATTAAGCTTTTTTGCCTGTTTCAGGTCATACATACTACAGAACCATTACCAGGAAAAGAAACAACTGTAATAAAGATGTAACTACCCTTTACTACCTAAATTGTATTAAAATCAATATCTGCATCATTAATTACATTATGGTTTTAGGTCCTGTTCGTCGCTGTAGTTTTGTAATGGTTTGCACTTAAAGTTTTAACCAACTAGGATGAAATATTACGATCATCAAGTTATTCATCAAACAGTCCGAATAATGTGAATGATCACACACTGATCTAAAGATTCAGTCAACTACCTAGGTGGTTTAAACTCTTATGCAAACACCAGAATAACTGCATCATGTGTTTAAGCCCATTTTCCAAAATATCCAAACAATGAACAGTATTGATACCAGTGTAATCTTTATGATTTTTCAAAATGTTTTATGAATCACTACAGTACAGTTCCAGTGACAATGAATCAGTAAACAAAGAGTGTTTGGACTAAGGTGTAAACATTTTTCACTGCGGTGAGAGGCACAATCTTGAGAACAGTGAGGTTAGAGACAACAGTGTAACAACAACTTATCTCTCAAATGAAAATTATAACTCTGAGCAGTTCCAGTAGGAGTAACATAACTGAAATTCTTTATGCTTCCTGAGAGTATCTACTAAGTCCATTAAAAGTGACAATGTTTTCTTTGTCCATTTTTGTGCAGTAATTGTTTTTTAAACATTTAATCACAAAACATGTGCATGTGAAAGATGATTTTTTTTATGCTTTTACATCAGTTTGTCAACACATTGTGTATGCAGGGAAAATCAAATGCCAGAGATAAACACACATCAAGGGAATTAACAGATTATTAAGCACATATATTGGGTAAATTTTAATTTAAAACCCAGTGGATGAAACTATATCAGAAAGAGTTTGTGTGGCAACACTGCGCAATGCAAATGTAGGAACCGGTAGTGGGACAAGCAGGAAGAGTTGATGCTGAACTGTCTGCAGTCCATAGCATTTGCACTCCTCTGTAACTAAATAGCACTGCAGAGGCTGATGGGGGAATCCAAGGACAAAGTCTTCGGTGTTGCCTCTCTGACCTTTTTCCTCTGGGGAGACACACAGTGCTTCCTCCTGGCGGAAATACCGTGTAGTGCAAAACATGTAGAAGAGCTTCAGGAGCTCCCAGCAGCGAGCTTTGGAGGGATGAGGAGAGTCACTGGAGGGATGATTAGTGAGAGTTCGGACACAGGAGACAGAACGACGACTTTCACGGTTGATGAGAAGTAAGGCCAGCACATCAGGGCGCAGGGTTACAGATCCTGGTAAACAGCGCTCTCCTACAGACAGACAGTCTCTCAGGGTATCCACCAGCGGTGACCAGAAACGGCCTACCAGCCCACTCTCAGCACTGTGCAGAGAAGGTGTGGGGCCACACAGCACACACACATCAACCCCAGGGAGTAGCTGGAAGCGGAGCAGGCGGTGGGCCACAGTAGGACTTCCTTGGGGGAGGAAAACTGGGTAGTCACAAGAAGCTGATCCAGAGGCAGAGAGGTTCTGCATTAAAGCAGAGAGAAGCACCACTTCTTGTGGTGCTAGACGCCACCACTTTTCAGTTGCTGCAGCTATTCGCCCATGTACAACAAGGCAACCAAATTCACTGTCAGCAGCCTGAGCAAAGCCATCAACAGCTTCTTGAAGAAGGGCAGGGTTGGGGGGCAGCAAGGAGTCAGCACAATGTGTCAGATTACCTAAGATACCGTCTTGCCTTTCCTCTAGTAGATGATCAATGAGGCTAAAGCAGGAGCGCAGGTCCCTCTTTAGCCGCTCCACATTCCTCACATTCACCAGCTCATCCTGTCCCAACACCAGCACCATGCAGTTCCACACATTCTCCAGCAGCCGCTGCAAACGGACTTCCTCCTCTTTACTGCTGCCTGAACCACCATGTCCAGCACCAGAGTGATGGCCTCCACTCACAGCGATGAGCATCACACTGTCCTGGAAAACTCTCCACACTATTTTCCCTCCTCCTTCTGTTTCACAGCAGGACAACAAGACTCCCTGACCACCTCCAAACATGTGAACACCGTTTAAAGAACCGATGACAGAGAAGGGCAGCTGTCTGGAGCCTCCCCTTGTGAAAAGAGGAACTCCGCTATTAGCAGTGAGACAGAGGAGCTGCACTGAGCCATCCTGGAGCATCATCATAGGGTTAGACCTGGTTAAGTCAAGTACACACAATGAACAGACCAGTCTGTCTGCAGCAAACCACTGAGGGCTGACTGGTTTAAGAATGACTCCAAATGAACAATGGCCCGACAGTGGTGGACATGTGGTGAAATGGTAACATCATATACATGCAGCAACGTGAAAAAACCAACCAGTCAAAGGAAGCTAATGTGTTTATGTTTCCTAGCTTCTCTCAGGTAGTTATGCTAGGTTAACCGAGGTAACGAAACAAGTTACCGTCGTTTCCACAGCAACGCAGTCCCATGTTTCATTCTTGAGGCTGGTAAGGTGGCTTCATTCGGCTGGTCGAACATCATTTACAACTTAACGACTTCAATTAAAACCGAGGAAAACGCGGGGTAGTAAGACCAAGTTGGGTTCAGTCCCTACTGTTAATTTCCATATATTGGAACGTTTGCGTTTCTGTTCATGCTTCGGTTAGCTAACTCAAATCTCGCGAGAAAACAACAGTCATTCTCGTACAATCGCGTTGGATGTGAATGTGCCGACCACTTCCAGCAGATGGCGCTGCGTCCGAGGCTGCGCCAATGCGAGGCTGCAGACGCTTTCATAATTTGACAGTTAAATGTGATGAAGTAACTCCTTGTTACTACTGTAGATAAGCATTACCACACCGCCAAAATACCCGATTTTATCTAAAGTCAACATAAACCACTCACTCCTGATTGATGTACATTCCCTTCAAACATGTCCATTTAATAAAGGGTTAAAATGTTCATCTACTTAACTATTCTGCAGATTGTTTGACAAATGGGCACTGTAAACTGTACTTAGAACTTTAAAGTGGAATAACTTTAAGGTTTTAATTGTCAGTGTCTTCCCATAATTCTGACATACAGGATTTTTTAAGAATCATTAACGGATTTCCTATACACAATACTTGGAAGGGGGCAAATGGTATACTGTTGTACTTCTGTAACATTCTTTTTTATTAAAATTGCTAAACTGTTCAAGCATTTTATCCTTGATATGAAATTATTAAATGTCTTTACATTTTTTACCTCATCTAGAACTTCATCACTAAACTTTTACCGATCTTTTGCTAAGCTCACCCACAGTATTTACAAGTGTGGCTGCAATTTCTACCATACATTTTTAGACCACCCAGTGTGGTTTACACCACAGCTGCACTAAATGAACACCATTGGTGATTACCAAAATTACTTTTTATGTTTCTGTAATGGTTATTACACTAGTAGGAGCTCTGAAATTATATTTTTAAATGCTAAAATGTTACCCATGTATTTTCAAATTTAGTTTTACAAAAAACAATTAGAGCACATTATTATTTCTTAAGATGTCAAACTATATTTACTTGCATTCATGAACAGAGTAATGAGTTTCAGTGGTTGAACGGTATGCTTGAATAATTTCTGCCTTTTCAGAGAAGCCCAGTGAACCAGGTAAAATTTGGAAGTAAAAAAGGAATATTCAGTGTGAAACTCCTCATTCTTACTGAAAATGGTAAAATCTCGAGAGCTTAGTGAAAATGAAAGAGTCTGCATTAAAACACTTCATGATGCTGGACAGTCACAGACAAAAAGGGAAAGGTGGTCTAATAAGTTTGTTTAGGCACTGTACGGCCATCAGATCAGATGTTACTCTTGACTCTAAGGTATGCTAAAACATAACTCAAGTAGAAAAAAAGCTAATCAATAGAACATTTGAGTAGTAAAGAATGCTTTTTATTTTTTTATTCTTTAAATACAAAAATTTAGAACAGTGATGGCTAAAATAGAACAATAGAAAAGGCACAACAATTCATCTGAAAATCACACTGTGCCATGAAAAATAAAACTGTCTCCTTTCTTCTATTGTGACTGAAAATTGATGGTTATCTTCCAATGTGTTGGACACGCAGGAGATCCCGTGGCAGTGTAATGGCTTGGCATGAGGAGCAGTGTTGAGGTCATTTTTTCCCTGTAGTATCATTATCGAGGCCTGCAAAAACACAAAATACAAACACAAAAGTCCAAATTGGTTCAGCCAGACTTCAAACTACTACGTAAAAATCTAAAAAATAAGAACAATCGGAAAAGTCATTTTGTTTAAAATGTTAAATTCTGTAAACAAGTCTCTTCCTTGCATTTGTAGAACAGACAGTAAGGAATGTTTTGTTGTATCTGAGAAAATGAAATTCAATGAAATTATTTATTAAAAACAGCAACTTTAATATGTCAACTGATGGATAGATGGTTTTAATACAAAAGGAGTGGTGATAGTTTCACTCCACTAAATGTATTGCTATTTTTTCCGTTGTTTGGCATAACTACACCTTTAAAATAACATCAGTTGGTATTTTATTGTTAAATACAATAAAGGGCACCCTAAAAACGTGAAAGGTTAGTGTAGAATGATATCTGTTTGCAGTATTTGATAGAAAAACCCATCACCAATCTTTGCCCATTTTGTCAGCTACTAGTCAGGACTTCATTTGCATGACCTGTATGTACAGTAGGGATGACTGTGTGGTACACTTACCAATGAATGCAGGGATTTCACAAGAAGGAGCAGACCTTCTGTGGCCTGAAGGGGTTGGTGCTGGAGGACACCCCGGTGAGCAGAGGGTCCTGCAGAGCATTCTGCATGCAAAACTGTTGAAGGTCTGCAGCAGCCTGTGAGACCTGTAGTGGATGAAAACAGGGCCCTTTAACAACTAAAACCTGCCTTTTATATGAATTATACTAAATCAGAGGGGACGTGGCTCCACTGTACTTTTAAAGATAGAAACTATTCACAGGGATCATAAGGATTAAATTAATCTTTTAACAGTTCACACACGTCCTACATTTACCGATATACATTTAGAAAAGTTTTTACGTAACTCCTCGTTGGCTAGTTCTACGCATAACACTGCTCGCAAATCTCCCTTTAACTATTAAGATGCCGATCAATTAAATACACACGCAACTTAAAGAATCGGTCTGATAATTCAGTACCAGTTCCAGAAAAAGAACACATTAGACCAGACTTCACTGATCATTACTTACGCTACTGTTAATTCACCATGACAGCTAGTTATGCTAGTAGCACAAAACCAAAACGCTAAAACTCCAATTTAGTTCAAGTTGACGTATTATCTTCCATCTTGTAATGCAATTTTCGGTGTAATTCTTCTTTCCCAGGTGTTCAGTAATAACTCTCTAGTGTATCAAACTTTAAATCCATCCCCACTGGCTGAAGAAACGCCCTGTTCTGCCTGTTGACTAGCTAGTGGCTAGTGCTAACCACTGGCTCCAGCTAGCCCCGTTAGCAGATCAGCGCAATAACGGGAGTTTCCCCGTTTTTTGTAAGAAAAACAATGAACCCGTAAGTTACCTTCACTCTGTTTATGCTGGCTTCGAAACGGAGTTGCTGTACAACTTTTTTCATGGCAACGAGATTGGAGGAACCCGACATTTTTGAAGTGTTTGTCAGAAAATTGGCCGTTCTGTGGTGGGCGGTATTCGGGGCTGGATGCTGAAACAAAAAGCACAGATGATAACATCCGGATTCCGGTTCTTTACATTTTCAGCATCAAGTTCCACTTACATACACTAGAGGGCGCAACATCGAAGACAATGTTTAATTAAAAACATCTTTATCTTTATTATTACAACAGCAGAGAGCATCATGATCAATCAAAGTCATACTTGATACGTTGCTGAGAAAATCTAAACATAATTTATACATCCAACATGTAAACATAAGGTTAAAGTAAAACTTAAATAGAATTACACATAGAAAGAATTACTGTTCAATCTTCAAATCAGTACTTGGAAGACACCACTTTAACTGAACTGAAATCTGTCAGTGAGACTTTATTTGAACATGAAATGAAATTCATTAAAGTGCTTTCTTATTTGATCAGTTTTAGTGAATGTCCTGTCATGTGCATATCCATCCAAAGGAACATGACAGTGTTCCCCAAAGTGTTCTTCAGTGCTGATAAAAGTAAGCCATGGATTGATACATTGATAAAGTGACCTCAAAATCCACAAGAAGGCACTGGAGGTTCCTCATGTAAGGCTGTTCTCATCTTCACCCAAAGAGAATATACTCAAATCTCCACATCGAAGTCTGCTTTTGGCTTTGACCTGAGACTCTCCATCTTCAATGGTACTCGACTCGTGCCAGCGTCCATGACTTGAATGTCTGGTGGAGCTGGAGTAAGAGACAAGGATTCATATATACAGCATTGATGAACTGGGACTGCAGGTTAAGATTTCTTATCTATCGAATGACTGAAAATATAACACTACAGAGATCCATTAATCCCAGCACTACAAACACACTTAAACATACACAAGATCATACCTGGGGTCTGGTATGAGGCGGAGTGTCCGATACAGTTCAGTTGTCGATGGCACAGTAGCACTTGGTGCAGGTTTAGGAGTGGAGAAAGAAGTGTAGGTTGATGATTTGGGGAGCTGAACTTTACTGGAAGACATCCGCATCTCAGGTTCACTTCCTGCAGAGTGTAAATAATGAAACAACTGAAAATATTGTTAATGAAAACATTTATTACAGCTAATACCTGTTGCTATAATCTTTTATAACATTGTACCTTCTGTAATGCAACATATCCATTATGGTATCTGTTAGCTATCAGTACTATATTAAGTTAGCTTGTTTATTGTCCCCTTAGAGAAATTCGTCTTCACAGATCTTAAACATCTTCATATCTCAGCCCGCATAAGCAAATCAAACAAACAGACATCAATAAACATTAGACCTAGACATACATATTAAAGGCACATGGAGGAGAGCAGGTTAAGGCACACATATCACAGACACATAAGGAAGAACAAGGGGTACACATGATATGGGGGGGCAAATAAACATAAGCAGACATGTCTCACTTGAAAGAGACTGGGGAACCATGTAAAGTGCATTATGAGTACGGTTCTGTTTTGTTTAAGGTGGAGGTGGCTGATAGTACTAGGTTTCTGCTGAAGCGGGTCTTATTGCATCTGATGTTGCTGAATCTCCTTCCAGATGGCAGGAGTTGGAAATAACGGTTGAGTGCGTGTGTGGTCTCCTGTGACATTGCTAATTGAAGAAACTGAACTATGCATTCATTTCCTTTACTGTGTGTATGAAATTACACTGACTTACTAATTGATAGTGCGCTCTGACCATCAGATGAAGAACATCTCCTACGGTCTGTAAAGGGAGTCATGTTCAAAAACTGATTTTTCAGCCAAGAGGCACGGTCCTCCTCAAAGGCCTTTTTCTGGGGAATCAAATGAAATTAAAAGAACCAAATTCAAACAATTGCAAAGCAATAAAAATAACAATGTATCCCAAGTATAAGTGTGGTAGACAGTTGGGAATGTGGGGAGACATGATTACCTCTCGCCCAAGGCGAATAGCAGCCTCTGTGAAGTTCGTTCTCTCTCTCTCAAAGTTTCTTTTTTGTTCCTCAAAGAGCCTCCACTCCTCTTTGAGCCGCTCTTTCTCCTCCAGTGTGTAGCAGTCATTAAGCAGAGCAGCCGTCTCATCATCAAAAGAAGTGTTGAGCTGCTGCTGCATATGCAAAAACAGAAATGACAGAGTTAAATGTTTACAATACAGATCAGGATTATCACACTGAGCTGAAAATCCAACGAATATCCTCTTGAGATCCAGCCATGCATTTTTGCCTTCTGTAGGGGACAAGAGTTTCACAGCTTTAAAAACACTGTCCACTGCAAAGGACATACCATTAAAGAAAATAAAAATGTATCTGAAAAAAACTGTTGCATCATGATGCGATCTCCAATCAGTTATTTAATATAAAAAAAAGCCAAAACTTTTACTTTCATGGGTCTCAGGAGGATATAGTAATGAAAAAAATGACTGAACTGAAAAAAATGTTTTCACAAGCTAAAAGCTACATAAAAACTACAATGAACAATTCACCTAAAATAAAATCCCATTTCAAGTCAAATCTCCTTCATTACTCATGCAGCGTTAAGGAGTCAGGGTGTACACAAATGGGACCTGATAAACTTTCTTCACGTTGTGCTTACAGTCCATACACATGCACCTTCACTACTCCACTGACTGTTCTAAATTGCTGATAGATGTGAATTTAGGAGTGATTTTCTTTGTTTTTCCTTTGTCGGCCCAGTGATGAACTGTCCAGTTTCAAACTAAATGTAGTCAATTCCTCAGAATACAATTAGTCATGTACACAAGATGAAATCAAAAACCAGACTGAAAGACATTCAATAGAAAAACTACTGTGATTTTCATTAGTTTTCATCTCCGTTATAGACCATGTCCAGTGTTCTGACCAGGCACTGACCTGGAGGAGCTGCTGCTGTGCATCGATAAACTCTTTGCACTGCTGCACTTCCCGTCTCATCCTCTCCATCTCATCCTCATGCGTCTCCCTTGAGATCACATCCTTATTGGACTCCAGCTGATTCTGCACCTGAGATGCTTTGCAAACAAAAATGTGCTATGGATGACTGCAGATGACTTTGTCCATATTTACTGCGCAAAAGATACCGAAAAACCTTAACATTTTTCCAACCTCAAGTCTATCATGTTCTTTTTTTTTTTTTTTTTTTTTTTACCTTGGCTGTCTAATCTCTCCATGTGGTTCCTCAGTTTTCTCCACTGCTGGCGGATACTGTTGGTCAGTTGCTCCCTTGCATGTTCACAGGATTTATCCAAGGATCCCCTGCTGGAGTCACCTGCTCTGTCCTCCAAATCAGAATCAGCCTGAACAAAAACAAAAAAAAAAAAAAAACAACAGAAACAAACAGGTTGGATTTGCTAGACGCGCACATGTGAGGGCAACTCCATCTGTGAGCAAGTTCATTTAAAGTCGTTTGAAAACAATTTCTATCTTATGATGGACTTTATGTGGGCTGTACCTGCAGAAAAAAACAGTACTAATGCAGGCAGTAGTTACAACTTACACTCAGTCTTCAGTAAGTGTACGGTTCTCCATGAAACAGCTCAGTTTTGTGTTGGTTAACATGTTTTCTGTGACAGATTATACACCTCAGACATTTGCAATAGCATTTATGTTTCATTTTCCAAGTACAAAGATACAGAGCATCACTGATACGACAACGTGATTGTAACATGACATGACATGACATGACATGACCAAATTCATTTAAAAGTAAACAAACTTATATCACGCTATAGAGTTGACAAAGCTGGTAATTTGACTAAATCTGACATTAGATATTAAAAGTCTAGAGGTGGCAAATGAATAAAAAATAACTTTTTAAATCATCAGCCACTAATTTATAACTGTGTGGTCCAAGGTTGTAAAATTTTATTGGTCCAGTGTTGAGGTACTGTTATCTTATTCTAGATAATACAGCAATAAAGTTTCTATTTTTGTCACTCGATGTCATTGTAGGCATTTTACACTGAGTATATTGTAAGACTGTAGACTTGACACTAAATCATAATGCTTTGGCCGTTAATGATCATGTTAAATGTTTTTTGCCGTTAGCACCTTTAAAATCCCAGAGCAAGTTGCTCTAAGATAATTAGGCATTACAAGCACAGTAACAAAGGATTGTTAAATTCTTTGTTGGTGGTAAAGAGTGTATTACAATAAAATCTTTTTTGCATTTACTTCAGAGGTACTGAATTCTGTGGTAGACATACAATATAATTTAAAGGGTTGGGTCCACTCACACATTGACATGGCTGCATAGAACACAAAACTCCTGTATTTGATCCAGTGGGTGCAAAAAGGTATTATGGGACTATAGTTTCAGAAAATGGTCAAATTATGAGTTTGCAGAATCTAAAGGTAATTAATTCTCAAACAAAGTTAAGACACTGTTTCACAAAGTGACACAGATCAAAACCAGGAGAAACTTTAAATATTGTGACTGTAGTAATACAAACAGAAAACAGGTGTATGTACATGTGCACTTTTACTGGGAATCAACATTATGCATCAAATCAAGATGGGAAGCAAAGCTACAGATGCAAATTACAGAGGAAGAGGGGAGTCAAATGTGTAAGACAATCCACACATTCGGCAATATGAAGGGAATTCTGTTGGAAGCATGTAACCCGCTTCTTTGTAATGCCCAAAATAAAAAGCAGGCAACTCACTATACAACAACACTGCTGGAGGCTGATCACTCACATATTTTATGGAACTATACAAAAATAGGACCTTATTGGTAGCTATTAAAATAATGTTGGGCTGTGATATTCCAAATACCTGTTCAGTGATGCATGTTGGGAAACCATGTATCATTGTGGCTGTTGTAATAACATATTTATTTGACTAAGATTTTACTTGGATCCAGTAAAAAAGCCATTTAAAGGAACTGGCTTAATGTGAACACACCAGAGCCAGCTCAGAGGCTGGAAACTGTTCATTATTTTTGTTTTAGGGCGGTTTCCTTATATGTTGAGAACAAAGATGACACTTTCAACAAAAACTGGAAATAATTTAATATTCATATCACAAGTGACACTCAAAATGCCTAATTTAGGGTATATGCTAAATGACATGAATTCCAGACAAATCCTTATGTTTTTTTGTTGTAGTTGTCTGTTCAAGAATTATGAAAATTTACTAAAAACATAAAAAAAAACAGAACAACACATTTTATGGATTGGCAACAAGTAATCAAAACGTCATTTTCTACGCCAAAATTTTGGTTAGTTTGGTCTACTTTCCCAGAGCAGTTCTTTAGGCTGCATCAATGAGACATTAGTGTTAAACTAACTACTTTCAACACATGATATAGTATGATAACACCATTATAACAAGACTTCCACATAGTTTGTTCAACAGGCCACACCGTTGCAGATGTAGTTCATTAGTCCTCTGTTTATTATCAGGGCTCAACTTCTTAAACTTATTTCCAGGGTTATGTATATTTACAAAAACATGTTAAAAATACCTGCTCTTGGCTGTCATCAGCAGTAGCTCCTCTGATAGAGGGTTGGCGTGGACTAAGGACATGTATCATCTCCTTTTTCATCTGCTGAAGGACTTTTTTCAGCTCTGCATTTTCCAGCATCAAGGACCTCTGACTCGCCTCATAGTCACTTAGCAAGGACTTGTACATCTCTCCCTCATGGCTGTAGAGACAAATTGAGATAACCTACTTAATGGGACATTTTCACAAATCCTAATGTCCAACAAGGGACAAGGTGGCCTTCATGATACCTCGCTGCTGCTTTAGCAGTTTTCCAGTGACTCCTCTTTCCATCAGATCGCCCCAAACAATTCAGCACATCTATAGCTGGGTGGGAAAAACATGAGACCCAGGTTAGAATTTCCCGTTCAGATGAAATACACAGATTATTCATTTGCAGAGGATAAGAATACTTACCCAATTTTTTGTCCTTTCTATCAACCAGTAGTTGGCTGAGACGCTCCTTGAGCTTTGCGGTTTCCCTCTCTTTCCTCTTAGCATCGTGGCTGTACTGAGAAGCACGGCTGGCAATGATATTTTGGAGCTTCTGAACCTGTTAGGATTTTGATTTATGACAATTTCTTAAATTCACTCAATATACATGTGTGTATTTTATTCAAGACGAAAACAAGACATGAACATGCTACCTCATCCTTTTCTGTTTTTAGGCAGCTCTGCAAAGTCTTGATTTTTAGTTGTAGCTGTCTCTCCATCTCATGAAGACCTGACTTCTCCCTTATTGACAGCTCCAACTGATCCTGGAGGGGTATTTAAAAAAGCAGATAAACTTTAGCACAACTCAAAATAATCTTCCGGGAGAACTAAAGAATTCATTTGTTGTGTCCTGTTGTTTTACTTCTGCCCTCTAAGGATCAAAAATCAGTTAATTGTACTTTACTCCATATAACACACAATACATTTAGTGTAGCTACACACATACACAGAGCACCTGGCTTGCATTGAAAATGGAACAAGAAAGAGCAGCATTATGCTACATACCTTGAGTCTGGAATTGTTCATCTGCACATGTTCTAAAGTGCTGGATTTCTTGAGTTGTTCTCTCTCAAGTTCCTCTAAACTGCACATAGTGCGTCTGTGAATCTGTAGCAGTTCATACGTGGCATTTAGAGCTGGCACTGGGTTCAGACCAGCTGCCCCTGGTGAGCTGGCCTCGATACATGTGGAGGAGAGGCCCAGAGAGGCAAGCTCCTGTGGAAGAAAGAGGACTTGCTTCAAAATCAGTGTATTTACTTTGCTTTATGCAAAGGTAACTTAATATATATTTGTTATACCTGGTTGATGTATGAAATGCACTGTGGAATGTTATCCTCTGTGCAAAAGGCACTTATGACACTGTAGGAGCTTTTGGACAGAGATAAAGATGAGTACATCGACAAAAGATTGTTCTGTTTGGAGGGAGACATGGTCGCATGAGATATGCTGGAGATGTCAAAATTTCCTAAAAAACAGAAGAAAAAGAGAACCATGATACGGTGACTGTACACACATCACATCAGTTACACTTTTACAGAGGAGTCGGTTGAATTAGGTTGCTGCTCTAAAGGGAGAACAAAAATGTGGGTCACCTCTTGCAGGTCCTAAAAAAAGCACAGTAGATATTCTTTCTATATTTGAAGTATTCTACTAGAAACAACCCAGAAAAACATTACCAAGAGAACTCTCTATTGGCACAGTCGTCCACCACTCTCCCATATCACCGACATATCAGGGCACAAGGATGTGAGCTCATGAGTTATCAACCGGGTGGTTGGATTAGCAGCCGGGCGGTGGATCAGAGGTTCCCACTGGAAATGAGCCCTGAAATGAAGCATCAAGCCATGAGATAGAATGGCACTCGATAATCTGGGCTTCACCCACACAGGATTAACTGGCAGACTGATGTTAGATTGGAGTCTAACAGGACCTCCTACTGGTTAATATCAACTAAAATGCAGTGTAGTAAGACGATCAAACTGAAAAACCAAAAGGATTTGCAGAAATGTACTTGTAAAAATGAGGGAATCCATTATAGTGAGCATAAAGCTGATAGGAGAGTGCATTGTATAACTTTTGTGCCCTTTGGACAATTATATGATCTTGACACGCTCTGGTAAAACAAGCTGGACCAGCTATCTAGCTCTGTATGCCACTCCCACCAGTCAGCTATGCACTGTAATGTTCCAACTTGTGTTCAAGGCCTGTTAAACACAATGCACGGATGAACAAACCTGGAAAATGTCTAATCATCTCCAACCTTAGAGGGCTGACTGACAAATGTTGACGAGGACAGAACTGGTGTACAGTCTGCTGGGCTGCTTTACTGTCTGTATGTCTGAAAACACTCCTCTTATCGCATACCATATGTCCTGTGTCTATGATAAACAAGTCAGCTTGGTCTAAACTTAGGCAGCCTCATGGAACCAAACATGACTTAACGCTATTATAATAGTAACTGGGTGGAAATAGATAGCAACAGCCAGCTAATGACTGAATGCTAGCGTTAAATCTATGCATAGTTTTACCTAAATGAGTCATTTACCAACTCTATTGTATACTTAGCAAAGGTAAGTTGTGTGTTGTTTGTCAGGTGGATTTGACATTAGCTAAAACGTCATAGTTCCAAACAACAGCGGCTGCTATGTCACTAGGGTTTGCATTGTTTGCTAACCTGGAGAACAGCTATGCTAAGTTAAACATACCTCTCCCTTTAGCTTGATAAATTAAATCCAGTGGCGTCAAAAATGTGTCGAAAAAATTTACAAGTTCAGGAGAAAAGACGAATATTTTCCAGCGGCTCCCTCGTTGGAAATGAAAACTGTTTTGCCGAGTTCATTCGTCCCCTTCACAGCGGTAATACTGGTGTAAATATCTGTGGTCTTTTCCGTGGTCTCACCTACGGACTGTGCGTGGAGCAGATGGAGCCTGTGGAGGCTGCTGTTGTTTTAAAGTGGAGTCCACGGCGGCGTCACACCAAACCTCACTGTGATTGGAGGAGGCGTCTGTCAGTCAGTATATGAGAACAGTATTGGATGTGAACCCACTGTGGAGCACTATGCAAATGAGACACGCCGGCAGGTGTCAAGAAGCCCCGCAGACACCCACGGACGTGTCACCCACTCACTGTGGACAGAGATATGATATGCACGGTCTGTGGAGGGTGACGAGTTTATATTACAACATTTTACGTTTACGTGCGGTGGTTTACGGTAGTTTGAGTTTGAAGCAACTAAAAATATATCCTCTGACAAACAGGGACTTTATTTTATTTTATTTTATTCCAAAATATTTATTGACAAGCAAAATAAATACATTAATTAATTAATTAATTAATTAATTAATTAATGTTAGATTGGAGTCTAACAGGACCTCCTACTGGTTAATATCAACTAAAATGCAGTGTAGTAAGACGATCAAACTGAAAAACCAAAAGGATTTGCAGAAATGTACTTAAGAAATTAATTAAAATTAATTAATTAATTAATTAATAATAAAATAAAATGAAATGAAATGAAATGAAATGAAATGAAATGAAATAAAATAAAATAACACTGGTCTACGAGTAAAAAAAAACAAAAAAAAACCTCCAGAATAAAAGTAGTTATATTTTTCCAAGTTTGAGTCAGTAATTTAAAAAAAGTCAAAAATGCAGACTGGCTGTAGTCGTGTCAAAGTATTACATTCTGAGAATTGGAAAGGAAAGGAAAGGAAAGGAAAGGAAAGGAAAGGAAAGGAAAGGAAAGGAAAGGAAATTGACAGAATGTGTTTTACTCAAAAGAAATGTTTTTCTCCAAAACACTGCATGTTACATTACGTTCACTTTTCAGGTGGTTTACGGTGGTTTGAGTTTGAAGCAACTAAAAATATATCCTCTGACAAACAGGGATTTTATTTTATTTTATTTTATTTTAACCCAAAATATTTGTTGACAAGTAAACAATAATAAAATAAAATAAAATAAAATAAAATACAATAAAATAAAAAGTAACACTGGTCTACAAGTAAAAAAAACCCCTCCAGAATAAAAGTACTGAAACGTTTCCAAGTTTGAGTAAGTAATTAAAAAAAAAAAAAAAAAGTCAAAAATGCAGACTTGCTGTTGTCATGTCAAAATATTACATTCTGAGAACGGACACTATGCACAGCCTCACTACTTCCTGAACTTCAGGTGGGTCCTTTATTTCCTGTCTTTCATTACTGGACACACTGATTCATCCAGGTGTGTCTAATTAATCAGTGGTCACAACAAGAAGTAGCAGACACACCTGGATTAATACATGGTTTGAGTTTGAAGCAACTAAAAATACATCCTTTGACAAATAGCGTTTTTTTATTTTTATTTTCATTTTATTGCATTTTATCTTAACCCAAAATGTAACACTGCATGTTACATTACATTCACTTTTCAGGTTCTTTCTAGAGGAAGATTTATAAATCTATTGTATAAATGTTCATAAACCAATGTAATACTTAATTATACGCATTGAAAATATGAGCTAACCAACACTTTTGTCATTTGTTTTCCAATTCATCTTACTAAAGTGTATGAGATTTAGTACATTTAATGTCTGTTACAGATAACAATTTAAAAAAAAAAAGTTGTAGATCAGTGAAATCAGAATATGATTAGAAACAACCATCCAAATATACCTTCCTTACAATGTGCAGATTTTTCATTATTATATGTTTTTCAGTTGATTTCAAGGGCTTTGCTGGCATGAGTAATAGCAGTGAGGTGTAGAACATATCAAAGCATCATCATATAATAATTAAACCAAGGCATGAGATACTAAAAAACATACTGCAATGTTCAAAAATCCAAGGATTGCTGTTTTACTATAATAAACACACATATGCATTTCTCATTCTCTTTATTAAGATACACTCTGTACATATAGATCTATAAGTATGTACTGTAGTAAAAAAAAAAACTTTCAGGGAAAAATTAGCTTCTATAAGCCAAAGAGGTATACTATTTAGTGTGCTATCTCTTTGCATTTAGCATTTCTTTAACCCTTTTGTTCATAAATATGAGATTTATTGCATCATTTTTTGTATATTTTATACCAGGTTTCACTGAACACATATAAGATGTTTCTGTTTGTGCTGCTTCTTGTCATGGGGTCGGGAGTCACACTAAATTGTCACTTTAACCTTTAAAACTCATTTAGTTCAATTTTTTGTGTATCTATTATTAAGACATATAAAAATAATAGAAAGTAAATATCTATGATAATTTCATCCCTGCAAAAACAACACACCTAGACATGGCCTACGTTTTTTGTAAGCATTGTACTGTAATAACAAAAACAACACAACAACAGCAATACTACTACTACTACTACTACTACTACTACTACTACTACTACAATAATAATTATGAAAATAAAACATAATACATTCCAAATTCAATATTAAATCTACCATAATTAATACAGGTGTTTAATACTGTACTCCATTATATGTTAGAAGGCAAGATTTTGGTGTTATGATTTTTGGTTGTGTTTTTTTTCCACCATCTCTGACAAATATTTTTTATCAATAAAAGTTGCCCAGTTAATAAAAGTTAATATCAAGCCCTCTAAACAGTTGTTCTGATCTCTTATGATCTGAGTAGTGTTCAGTAAGACAACATCAAACTAAAAGGTCTTCAACGCAGGTGAAAGATGATATTTAGCACAGATCCGGTCTCTGGCTCACATACTTCATGTTTGCGTATCAACCAAAACAGCAGGATGGCGGCTCTTTATCAATCTGGTATCTTCCAGACTCAGGCTGGTCCCTGCACTCGGCTATGAAAGCCTGAAGCTGGGACACCGGAACCTTCTCCTGTTGATTATGCTACCAAAAAAAAAAAAAAAAAGAGCACAGTAATTAGGTGAGTCAACATTAAAAAAAACCCTTAAAAGTAAACTTCTCATCTATCTGTGACTTTAACCCTTTCATGCATAGTGGTCACTACAGTGGACAGCTATTCTACAATGTAATTTAACCTAAACGTCTACAACAGTACCTGCATAATATCTGCATGAGTGAATATAAAGGCTAGGAAATAAAATTATATTAATGTTTAACCCATAAAGACCCAGCGCTTTTTTTTTAATTTTTATTTTTTTATGGCTGTTCCCAAATTATTTTTTCCTCTCTATTTAACCTTTCTTAAGTATTTATCACCATTTATTATTATATTATCCTCTGCATTTAGCGTTTTTTCATTGTAAAGTCGGTATTTTCTTATACTTAATCTGTTGATCATGTTGATGTTCATTGAAGCTCAGAGTAAATTCAAAGGTTATTAAATCAGAAACAGCGAAAACAGAAAAAAAGTGACTTTTTCAGCAAATCTATTATTAATCAAATGTCTCCATCCACTATCATTGATCCAACTCCATGGGTTTTACTGGTGAATCAATGCTGTAGAAGATGAAGGTGTTTCCATGGTAACTACGGAGCCTCTGAACATCCAAATTGGTCATATCTGATGACCATGAAAAGATGACAAACTGTATTTTATAATAATTATTTACATTTTCATGGAGTTAAAAAAATGTCCTGCTGAGTGGACATTTTTTAACTCTTTGAAAAATAGGTTCAAAAAAATGTTTTAATTGCATTGTTTTTTTTCATGCCTAAAGAAGAATAAAAACACTCCAGAAAAAATTTTGACCTAGGTTCTCATAATTCATGCATGAAAGGGTTAAAAAAAAACATATCTGAACAACAAACTGGGTGGAATTTCTCAGTCTGTGTGTGCTTTAGAGTGGAGCAGGTGACTCAAACTCACCTTGATGGTCTCATATGTGTCAGTGATGAGAGCGATGAACAAGCTGAGCACCATGTAGATAAAGAGGGAGATGAAGGTGTAGAGGTAGAGTCTGCTGAACAGCCACACCATGTAGCTCTTGTCTCTCATCTTTAGAAAGGTGGCGTACATGTCATCACCGTTGATGAGGGAAAACAGACACTCTGTCACCTTGTCAAGTGTTCTGAACTGGAAATAAGGTTTTAATTATACACCAATTATAGTTGAAACGTGCGGATTCTTTGCGTGAAACTGATATTAATTATGGTCTATTTACTTTGTCGTGGTACGGACCGAGCACGATCCAACCACAGAAGCAGTAGCCGAGGTAGATCATAGCCGCACAACAGCAGAACCTGATCACATTTGGGAAAGCTGCCCTCAGGGTCAAGATTAAGATCTAGAAAGACAGAAGGGATTTTCTTATAACAGGTGGTGCCTGATGCAGTTAATAAAAAACATCATATCAGGTCTTACATTGTATTTCTTGAAGAAACCAAGGTAACGAATCACCCCAATCCAGACAAGCATTGTGGCTGTTCCCAACAAAATACTACACACATCATAATTTGTCAGGAACTGCAAAGTGAAAGAAAATAAAAAGGTTGTCATTCATCTAAACATGATTTAACCTCAATTGCAATGCTTTGTAAAAACAGAATGCAATGAATAGAAGTGTTGATGCCATTTATGACAAAAACACCTTTTTTTTTCTTAAAAAGGTACATTTTCTAATTTCAAACATTTGATATTTTTTCTATGTTCTATTGCAGGGGTGTCAAACTCATTTTCTTTCAGAGGCCATATTCAGCCCAATTTGATCTCCAGTGGGCCGGAACCAGTAACATAATAGCATAATAGCCTATAAATAATGACAGCTCCAACTTTTTAGTGCAGAAAACAACATTAAATGATGAAACTATTTCTATCCAAAACAAAAAAGATGTGAATAACTGGAAAAAACTGAAATTTCTGAAGAAAATAAGTACAATTTTATCAATATTATGCCTCAACTTATGATTTATATATGTGCATTACAGATCAGATCTACTGAGGCACAAAATAATTAAAATTGCACTTATTTTTCTTCAGACATTCCAGCTTGTTAATATTTGTTCAGGTTATTGACATTTTATTATTAAAGGATATCACAATTTAATATTCTTTGTAATAAATCAAAGAGAAAAAATCAGTGTTGCCATTATTTATAGGCATAATGTCATATTATTTTTCTCGCATTAAACCAAGAAGAAAATTTGGAGTCATTATTTCTAGGTTATGCTATTATTTTTGAGTTTGATGCTGTTGACTGTTAATATCTTCAGGGTAATTTTTGCATTTTGCACTTTGTAAATTCATCTCGCGGGCCAGATTGGAACCTTTGACGGGCCGGTTTAGGCCCCTGGGCCGCATGTTTGACACCTGTGTTCTATTGTGAATAAACTACAAGTTCATGAGATTACCAAATCATTGCATTGTGTTTTTATTTTTTTTATAATTCAAAATTTTTGTTTGCATTTTTAACATTTTTAAAAATAATACAGCAATGTCTATCCAACTGATGGACAAAACAAAACAAGACAAAACAAAGGAAAACAAAAACATAAGGACAGGCTATTCGACAGATATTAATAGACCTTTGCATGAGGAGAGCAGGCATCTATGTGTATTGCAGTACCATCCTTAATCTTTACAGGGTTGGGTCAAATTCCCCACATATATATTTACTGAAACCATCCCAGTGTTTGTTAACCGTGACACTTGTTGTGCTCAGTTTCTCCAGCATCTTCTCATATGCAGCTGTTTCTGTTATTTGAATCTTCCACATATTCAGTGAGGGAGTGTGAGATTCCTTCCAACACCTCAAAATCATTCTGGCACAGGTCATCATGCTGGTTTTAATAATTCTAAATAAAAATGCATCCAAATGTGGAAATTCTGTTCAGTCCCCCAGTAGACATAGTCTTGGAGACCTGGGTAGCTCAGATTTCAAATATCTACTCACGTTGTTGAGGACATCCCTCCACAGGGGGGAGACCATGCCACACTCCCACAGAGCATGTATGTATGTACCACGCTCTTTCTTACATTTCCAACATAAAAGACTTTCGATCGGGCCCATTCTATTAAGTCTTGTTGGAGTGTAATAATATCTATGAATTATTTTATACTGAACAAGCATTGTGTTTTTATGTACATTTTACACAACATCTGGTCTTTTATTTTTTTAAACTGGGGAAATTTCATAAATGTTTGGGAAGGAATGCTTCTCGGACCAAAAAAGAGTTTGTTCGAGGTGCTCTTTGGAAAAAGGGATTCAAAAAGTATTTATCATACTGGAAGAAAAATCCAAGGCACTCTCTTTAACCCTTTCATGCATAGTGGTCACTCCAGTGGGCAGTTATTCTCCAGCTGTTCTCTTGTATATTCATGGTGTTTTTTGTTTTAGTTCCATATCAGCCAACACAATGGACACTCATGCACCATCCAAAACGCTGCAGTTCATACAATTATTGTAACTTTGCGGCTCATGATAAACCTGATCTGCAGTGACATGTTTTAGTGTAAATCAACTGCTAATTGTTATTAGACTGTAATTAAGAAACTTTTTTTTTTTTTGTGCATATCCTCCTGAGACCCAGCAATGCATTTTGTCCTCTGTAGG
This sequence comes from Sphaeramia orbicularis, assembly GCF_902148855.1. Classification (NCBI taxonomy): domain Eukaryota; kingdom Metazoa; phylum Chordata; class Actinopteri; order Kurtiformes; family Apogonidae; genus Sphaeramia; species Sphaeramia orbicularis. The sequence goes on from NC_043973.1 coordinate 28,995,979, forward strand.
GGACAAAAGTTTAGCAGTTTTGCTTAAAAAATACTGTGCATTGCAATGGACATTCATTTAAAAAAATCAATCAATAAATAAAAATAATTTTAAAAATATATCTGAAAAAAACTGTTGCATTATGCAGTTTCCAATCAAGACAATTTTTTAATGTAAAAAAGCTAAAACTGTCAAATTCCTGGGTCTCAAGAGGATATTATCTCCATGAAATGAGTAATAACTAATATTAGAGTATGATAAAATGTGACAAAACAGTAGCAATTTAGCAATTAGCTGCATTAAAAATATTTTTTTATTTCATAGTTTTCACACAGTTTATCACTTTCTGATGATGATTTTTAAATAAATGTTTCTTTGCTTCAAAAATTAAACGCATGGTGTCCAGCTGAGTGGACATTTTTGTAACTCCATGGAAAATAGGTTCATTAAATAAATAAATAAATAAATTGCATTGTTTTTTTCATGCCTAGAGAGGAACAAAAACACTCAAGAAAAAAATATTGACTGAGGTTCTCATAATTCATGCATGAAAGGGTTAAACATTAAAATGCCTTCATTACCATGGCATGGCCATATCTAGACCTAGCCTTCCTGATGAATGCTTGAAGCCGAAACGCGTTGAAGTGTTTTTTAGGTCTAGATATGACCATGCCATGGTAATAAAGGCATTTTAATGTTTAAAGAGAGTGCCTTGGATTTTCTTCCAGTGGGAAAATTCTATATTGTTATAATTGTGAATAATGGATGTTAACTGTCATAAATTAGTTTCCTATTATAGATCAACTTCTCTACAGAAGCTAATTAAACCTGTTGAAGCTTCATGAAACACATACCTTTGATTGTATTCCAATTTTAAGGGCTGACCCAGCAATAGTCAGGGTGTCACTGACAATTATAAGAATATACCAGCCGTTAATAAACTCCATGCGATCCGACCAGCTCACAACTTTTTTGTAGTAGGCATGAAAGAATATATTAAACTCCTGAAACAGAAAAATGCACTGCAGTTACACATCTGAACTGAGTTAAAGCAGACACAGACAATTATGGATAAACAGCAAATCATTTAATCAGCTTAAGAAAGGTACTTTTTAAACCATAAAGACCCAAACATCCACCAGAGACCAAATATCTACTGATCTAAACTGTTTAATAACTGTTGATCCACTAATCCTATCAATGCATGTGAACAATTGGTATAAAATACAGTTTGTCATCTTTTCATGGTCATCAGATATGACCTATTTGGATGTTCAGAGGCTCTGTAGTGAACGTGAAAACACCGTCATCTTCTACAACATTGATTCACCAGTAAAACCCATGGAGTTGGATCAGTGGCAGTGGACTTGGTTTATGTTCAGTTAATGATATATTTTGATGTCGTTTTTTTTTTTTTTTTTTTTTTCCATTTTTCTCTGTTTTTTGACAACAACCCCTAACTTCAATCTGAGCTTTTGTGAACATCGATATGATCAGTAAATTAAATATTGGAAAATATCTGATTTTTACTGGAAAAATGCAAAATACAGAGGATTATTTTATAATAGATGACGACAAATCACTTAATAAATGTTAAATATAGAGGAAAAAATCATTTGGGAAGTACCACAAAGACAGCACTGGGTATTTATGGGTTAATGTCCTTCATATTATGTTCTCTTGTGTAACAGAACTTACAAACTGAAGTTGGACACCATTGATGACAGATCGTGTGCAGAGGATGAGAGAGGTGAAGCAGGCGAGGATAACCACAGAGTCAAACAGCAGCAGGGGGTAATCGATCTTCCCCGCTATCACAGACAAAGGCTTAAGTTAACTGCACTATTTCAGTTCTTCCTGTAACTATAGCTGAGACAGTGTTGTTAGCAGTTGTAGTCAAACAGAGTTTGGTGTTGTATATTAACAAAGTAATAACACATCAAGTATGTTTTAGGAGAAGTTGTACTTATTCTTTATTATGTTTATCTTCACTTTTACTTCACTACACTTCCAAACTCAATTGCATATTTCTATATACATTTTTAAAGCATAGTATTGTTACTTGTCACAAAAACTAAACAAGTGGTGCCAGGCACAACAAACGCATGTATTGTAGCTTATTTTGGCTTCAATCCAGCTGATGTCCTCATGTCTATGCATGTGCTGATGTCAGCATATCAGTTGCCTGTATACATGTGCCAAGTTTGAGGTAAATTGAAACAAAATTGATGTTTTTATACAGATTTGAAATTTCACTCATTATAAGTAAATGGGAGAATAAAAATGAATTTTAAAAAAATCATAAAAAATTTGAACTTTGACCTACTTTTCCCCAAAATGTAACCACATCTATTCTGCATCACTGGCAACCTATAAAGATAATTTGATATGAATTCAACCAATAGTTTTGCTGCTACAGACATGTGAAATTCCACCCATTATAACTAAATGGGGAAAAAAAAGATTTGAAAAATTCATAAAAAATATTAACTTTGACCTATTGTTCCCAAAATGTAATCAGATCTATTCTGGGTCACTGGCAATCTATAAACCCAATTTTGTATGAATTCAACCAATAGTTTTGCTGCTACAGACATGTGAAATTCCACCCATTATAACTAAATGGGGAAAAAAAAGATTTGAAAAATTCATAAAAAATATTAACTTTGACCTATTGTTCCCAAAATGTAATCAGATCTATTCTGGGTCACTGGCAATCTATAAACCCAATTTTGTATGAATTCAACCAATAGTTTTGCTGCTAGAGTGTTAACAGACAAACAAACAAACAAACACACTGAACCAACAACAATGCCCCTTGCCTCCCCTTTGGGGGGTAACTAAAGGAAATGTAATGTTTTCACTGCTGAGATTACTAAATCAGGAAGCTGATTTGTCATTGGACCTAACTGCGTAATGCGCATGTGCAAACGACAGTCCACACTCAACCTGTCGGTGATCTGTAGATGTGAGCAGCAGCATTATATTCCAAACTCTGACTCCCTTTGGTTGTTATTAACATTTACTTGCATTTTTGCTTTCATTACTTGAGTACATTTAATTCTAGATCACTTGATATACTTAAGTACAGTAAATACTAGGTCAGGGCTGTCAAACTAATTTTGGTTCAGGGGCCATATTCAGCCCAATTTGATCTCAGTTGGGCCAGACCAGTAAAATAATGACTTAATAACCTATAAATAATGACAAAACCAAGTTTTTCTTTTTGTTTTAATACAATATAACCCCCAATTAAATTATGAAAATATTTACATTTTACAAAAAAGATGTGAATAACCTGAAAAAACAGAAATCTCATTTGAAAAATTAGTGCAATTTTAACAATATTATGCCTCGACTTATTATTTATATATGTACATTTACACACAATGTTACATAAACATTTGGTAACAGACAGAATATTGTTAAAATTTTGGAGTTTGGAAATAAAATTTGAACAATTTCTACAATATTACATCTCTTATTATTAACACAACTACAAATCACAGTGGATCCATAAATGTACAAAACATTTAGTAACAGGCAGAATATTGTTCAAATTGCACATTTCAGGTTGTTCATCTTTTTTTTAATTTATGTATTTATTTGTATTTTATTGTGAAAGACTAGTTTTGTAAATGTAAATATTTTCACAGTATCATGTTATTTTTTTCACTTACATTTTTTCCACATAATTTTTCACAAAGAAAATTTGTAGTTGTCATTATTTATGGGTTATTGTGTTGTTATTTTTACTGTAGATCACATTGGTCTGTATGTGGAACCTGAACCAAAATGATTTGGACAACCTTGACTGTTCAGGTTCATTTTTGCACTTTCATCCTGTGTGCCGGAATGGAACCTTCGGCGGGCCAGATTTGGCCCCCGGGACGCATGTTTGACACCTGTGTAGTAAGTAGCTAAAGACTTTAACTTGAGTAGCACTGGTGACTTAAACATCTACCAAAGTAATTTTTTTGGTAGGGTCAAGTGTGACTTTGCAGTACTTTATACAACACTGATAGAGTTAGGGCTTGTGCTACTGTGCTCTCAGCTGACATTTGACAAAAAACTTTCCAACTGAAAATATGAGGAGGTAAAAACTTACAGCTGCCTTCAATATTCCAGTCTCTGCATTCATAAATCGTCACATTGTTTTCGACGTCCACCTTTATCTTTCCGCTGTGTGCATGGTTATCGAAGATGATCTGCGGACGAGCAAATTAACAGAGTTAGGTCAGAGAAAAGTTATTTACAGGTAATTAAAGAGCAGATTTTCTTCTAACTTGCCACTAACTGTTATATGGAAGTCATAACAGTCTGGTAGCTCATGGTGCCGTACAGTCTGCAGATTGATGGTTTTCAGGGTGAGGTAGATGTTCACTGATAGCAGCCTAGATGCACAAACACATGTTAGCAGACAGGACTCTTATCACCTGACCTGAAACCAGTATTTTCAGTTAGTTAGTCACCTCTTGAAATCTAAAGAGAAGTTCATGTTGTCCAATGTCTGCATAGGGTGTATGGAAATGCAATCTGCCGGAGGGAAATAGAGTCAGAGGCAGTTATTTATCTCCCACAGAAAAGATTTATGGTTTATTTCTGTGGATAAGTGTGTTCCTGCAAACAGTACAAGCTTCCTCTTTTTAATGGAAATTCACATTGTGATTATTTCCCATTTGTGGCCTGATTCATTTTCCTTAACCCATAAATACCCAAACAGCCACCAGCGACCAAAACTGTCAACTAATGTAAAATGTTTAATACCTGTTAATCCATTAATCCTGTAAATGCATGCAAATAATTGATGTAAAATACAGTTTGTCATCTTTTCATGGTCATCCGATATGACCCATTTGGACATTCAGAGGTTTCATAGTTACTGAGGAAACACCATCATCTTCTACAACATTGATTCACCAGTAAAACCCATGGAGTTTGATAAATGACAGTGGAGGGAGACATTTGGTTTATGTTTAGTTTATATATGTTGTTGAAAAAGTCATGCTTTCTTAATATTTCTCTGTTTCTAATATTATGACAGTTAACTTTAAAATGAGCTTTTATGAACATCTACATAATCAGTGAATTAAATGTAGGAAAATACCTGATTTTTATTGAAAAAACACAAAATACAGAGGATAATATTTTAATAAATGGTGATTAATCACTTAAGAAAGGTTAAATATAGAGATTTGGGAACTGCCATAAAAGTTGTACTGGGTCTTTATGAGTTAAATAGCAATTCAGCAATCAAGAAAAAATACACTCTCTATATACATGTGATAGACAGACCATTACTTCTTAGAGATACATGTCATGTTTTTCTTTATGCAGTAATTGTGTACCTTCATCAATGTGTGGGTCAATGTTAAAGGTCTCATTGCCTGGATCGATGCAGCTGTTTCTGTAAAACACCTGACAGACTGACAGAGGCGTGCTCACACCTTTGAGTTTCTCATATGCAAGGTTGCCCACAGTCAGATTTTGGAGATTGATGTACTGAAAATAAAAACAAATATTGAGAAAAGTAAGTTATTGCAATTTTCCATTACATTTTGGATTATTTGGAACCAACACGTGCAGTACCCTGTTGATGATGAAGTAGATGTGGTCATATACGTCTGTTTTTGTGTATAATGCGTAGTTTCCCTGTCTTTGATCCTTATATCCTTTGAGGAACAGATGTCTGAATGTCATCAGATTTTCATCTTTGAAGGTGACCATCATTTCGTTGCTGAGGCCGAAGGAAACTAACTGGAGGAGGAAAGGCAGGAACACCACACCAGTGCATGTGAGACTAATGTATTTACCATCTGTGACCACAAAATAACTACTTTGAAGATTACCTGGGCTGTGATGATTGCAATCTTTAATATTTGCAGCATTAGTTTCCATGGTTTGCGACCCCTGGCTTTGTATTTCTCACAGGGGTTCATGAAGAAGTACTTGAGTCTCCGTCTAAACTCTTCCACCATCTTGGACTCCAGGTTCTGAGTGTGAGCGCTCCATCTGCAGTGTCCATTCAGCCTCCTCTCCTCTGACCTCGCAGCCATAATGGGCTCGGATTCCTCCATAGCACTGAACAAATGCAACTGTTTAATCCGAGTCAAGCTCTACAGATGCTCTTCTCCATACTCTGGGGTAAGGTTCGATATACTGAACTTGAAATTTACTGTTAACAGGGTGAAGGTTCAACCATTCCAGTCATTCTGATGTTTATCAAACTGGTTCTCCTGCTTGAACTCACTGTTGTCCCTCATTTCTGTTTCTTTACAGCAATATTTCGGATATAGATTAATACAAAATAGACTGTACTCCTACAAATGGATGTAAAGAGGCCAATTTTAGTGCAAACATAATCTTTTACAGCAGATTTAGTTCTAACAGCTCCCACAGAGACATACAATCTGATAAAAAAATACCACTTAATGTTATGACTACACTAAAACTGTAGTATACATTAAACGTCACAATGTTATATAGTGATAATACACATTAAAAAAGCTCCAAAATAAAGAGGAAAGGTTATTAAAAGTATAAAAAAGAGATCGTAATAATGCTAAATGAATTACCTGTTAACACCTGCTGTGTCCACAGGAGCTGCTGCCACTGAACAAATGCCTACTTCTGTGGCTCGTCTGTGTTTTAAAGAGCAGACAGTGCAGTCACCACAGCAGCCCTCGCACCAGTGCACGAGTGACTGTCATTCTTATGTGTCATTGTGAGCTTTTCCAGTTTTTCCAAAACAAAAATAGAGCCTGTGGTTAAAAGCATCTCTGCAAACAGCATGTGAAGTTTTATTTCACCAGTGGTCACTAATATGATGAGATCTGTATAAAAATCTGACACTCAAGTTTCTGTCTCTAACAGACAACATAAAGAACATAAATTGGTGATATTCCCTTTGTACGACCTCCCCATTCCAGATTAAATCACTTCACATATAAAGCATACTTCATGGTGCAATATTACATGTATAGAAATGCACACAATGGGTGATGAGGAAAATCCACATAGAAAACTTTAGAACATGAAAAGGGAATGTTTTATATTAAGATCACATTGTTAGAATTGTTAGAATTAGACTACGTAGTGATGAAAACATATTGACTGCAGATCCCTGAAATCCCTTTTTAGCTGCAGCCGCCTGGGGCCCAATGATGATGGGATCTGAGATGGACCCCCACATGTGCTCCCACCCTACTGCATCTTTACAGACTGGAACTACATCTGCAAATGGACGTCCATCAGTCCTGGTGCATCTACAGCCTGTCCGTTCATGGGAAAGGATCTCTCCTTCACTGTAGTTCTCCCTGAGGTTTCTCTTTTCCCACTGGGTTTTTGGAGCTTTTCCTTACAGAGAAGGAGGGTCTAAGGATGGGGGATGCCTGGGACATTAATCCATTTCCTTCATCTACTGTTTATTTGTGTGTTGTTTGTTTTCATATCCAACTAATTCTGTAAAAACTTGTTAGGCAACCTTGTTGTGATATAGGGTTCTACAAGTAAAACTGAACTGAAAAGATTGCTTTATATATATATAGTATAGTATATATAGTATATGTATATATAGTGTCATGGTCAGATGTTTTGGAGTAGGGATGTAATGATTACCAGTATAACGATAAACTGCGGTAAAATTGCAGATGGTTAGTATTTCCATTTAATTCAATTATCATGATAACTGTGTTTGATTACCACACTTTTCCAGAGAAAACACCTGTGTAAAGATCTGCTTTTATGTCAAATGTTTGAGTATAGTTTTAATCTATTACAATTTTAATTTTATATACCTAATATTTGGAATCAATATTCACTTTTAAAGTCTTTGAAAAGGTTTGTTAAGTATCTTTGTGTTATTTATGCAATAAAGTATATACATTTTTCAAATCGGATTTTTTTTTTTTTTTTTTGTGTTTTCTGGCCTTTCATGTTGATATAGTAGGTTAAAGTGAAAAAAATAACAGGCAGGTGACATAGATCAAGTTGTGCTGAAAAAAAAAGACACCAAACATGGGTATAGTAAATATTTCTTTATATAGTATACAAAGGCAAAGTCAAAAGTACTGAAAAATGGACAAAATAGGCTCAGACCACTAAGGGTTAATATTTGAACGCTTCCGCCAAGAGAAAGTGCATTGTGCCTATTATTACCTCCGCCAAGGAGGTTATGTTTTTGCCAGGGTTTGTTTGTTTGTTTGTCTGTTTGTTTGTCTGTCCGTTAGTGTGCAACATAACTCAAAAAGTTATGGACAGATTTGGATGAAATTTTCAGGGTTTGTTGGAAATGGGATAAGGAAGAAATGATTAAATTTTGGTGGTGATCGGGGGTGGGGGGGCCCACGGGGGGGGCCACTGATCAGCCTTGGCGGAGGTCTGCGCTCTCCAAGTGCTTCTAGTTTTATTAGTTTTTTGTTGTTTTCAAAATACAACTTAGTTAAATTATTTCAGTGTGTGTATTAGTACTTTTTGAACATTTTGAGCACAATTTCAACAACACCGCGATAACAATGATAACCGTGATAATTTTGGTCACAATAACCGTGATATGAAATTTTCATACTGTTACATCCCTATTTGGGAGTACACAAATTTGGCTTTTAAACACTGCGCTGCTTAGATTTATCTCATAGATATTTTTCCATGTTTTGTTTTGTTGTGCTGAAGTGCATTAAAGAACAATTATAAGAATTTTAGAACTCTCAAAGACTTTTATTGGCAAATAAATCACATTGATGGAAATATTTAAATTGTGCCACTGCCAATACTTTTACCCACAACTGTACATACACATATGTTCTGCACTATATGTAGCTGTGTAGTAGCCATGTTTTCACAGTATACACGAAAGTTCATCAGGAAATCAAAAGGTCAGAAAAAATGAGTCACAGTTTGTCAGTTTTGGAAGCAAAACCTCAAATCTGACCAAAATGTTTCCATAGTAATGTATATCAGAATAACATGAAGCTTCATCAGATTTTATTGTTTTTCTGTATCATCTTTGACCAGTTTTTTGTTTTTAAATCAAAAATTCAATAATTTGAAGTGTATTTACTTTAAACAAAAGTACAAAGAAAGGTACCAAAAGTATGATATTGTATTGAAATTCTATGAAAATGAATCCAGCTAAACTGATAACAGTGTAATTTCACTGCTGATGGGTACATATTTAGAGGTAACATGTATTATATAAGTTGTGTACAATAAACTGTCTAATAAAAGTGTAGCAGAAGCACCAATCAGAGTATAAAACAGAAGTGTGAGTGTTGGGAAATGTGTTGTCCCACTATTGTCCTGTTGTTGAGAAGTAAAGCTAAAAGATGCTCTTGGATGAGTTTGGAGTGAGAGAACGTGACCGAAGGGGCTGGAAGTTTGTGTCCCCTCCGCTGCTGGTGCCCCCCGGTGACCCAGTATCCACATTAGAGGACGGTTCCACCTGCACCTCGTCTGGCAGCGCAGGGGCCCCCGGGTCTCCAGGCCTGGGAAGACTGGAGGAGGTTGTGGAAGAAACCTCAGCGAGGCTAGCAACACCCACCGAGGACAGGTCTCCACCTCTCTGCAACGACGGCAGATTGACTACATCTGAAGTGGAGGGGCTCCTTTCTCCGTCGGGATGGAAAACCATGGTGGAGTCGTTTGAGAAAGTGCTTAAGGGGGTGCTGGTTGTTCCTGAAGAGCTGAAATTGCTCTCAGATGAGGAACTGGAAGCACCAGCTAAGAGAGACAAACACAAAAGTAGAAAACATGGGATGTTATGCAACTTTCCATCCAGAGGTCAGTCAAAACACAACAGACTGCATCGTGACTCGTCCTACTAACCTCTGAGGGACTCAATCTTCTCATTTTTGGCTTTCTGCACCTCATCTGTGAGCTTAGCGACGATGAAGTTTTGGTTGCGCATCTCTCGGATGGAGTCGATTAGGACGTCCAGGCCTCGGGGGTTCTCAGCCAGGATGTCCAACAACATGCCCGTCCTCTTAGTCTGCGTGGTCCTGCAACTGATTTCCTCTGCATCATCCCGGGTCAGGATCCTTCGAGAGCGCAGGTAGTCCAGGTGGCGTTCGGCTCTGATTTTCTCACAGAGGTAGGGACGCATTCGGTTCAGCACCTGGACAGGAGACAAGGACAGAGATCATGTGAGTGTAAAGGTCAAAACAAAAAACCTGCACATACTTGAGAACACAGCAGGTACGTTTAGAACCCCAGAGTCTGCAGGTTACCTGAAGTTAGTGGATTGGACTGGTGTGTTAACCTGGCTGTTCCACTAAAAAAATGCTAAACACATTAGAGTACAAAGAATAGTAGAGGCTATATATGGTCTAGATCAGGGGTGTCAAACATGCGGCCCAGGGGCCAAATGCGGCCCCCCAAAGGGTCCGGTTCGGCCCCTGGGATGTTTTTTCCAAGTGCAAAAATTCCACAGTGTTGAATTAAGCAAAAAAAAATTTAGCTTGAATTGAGGAAAAAATCTTGAATGAAGCCAAAAAAAAAATCTTCAATTAAGTAAAAAAAAAAAATCTTGATTTAAGCCAAAAAAAAAAAAAAACAACTTTTAAGTAAAAAAAAAAATCTTGAATTAAGTCAAAAAATCTTCAATTAAGTTAAAAAAAAAAAAAAATCTTGAATTAAGCCAAAAAAAAAATCTTCAATTAAGTTTAAAAAAAAAATCTTCAATTAAGTAAAAAAAATCTTGAATTAAGCAAAAAACAAAAAAAAAAACTTCAATTAAATAAAAAAAATCTTGAATTAAGCAAAAAAAATCTAGAATTAACAACTTAATTTTTTTCTTTTGTTTTAGTGCAAAAATAACATTAAATTATGAAAATATTTACATGTACAAACTATCTTGCAACAATAAAATGTGAATAACCTGAACAAATATGAACAACCTGAAATGTCTAAAGAAAATTCAGCACAATTTTAACTATTTTTCTGCCTGTTCCTCAGTGTTTGGTGTCTTTGTAGATCTGATCCATAATGCACATGGACAAATGATACATTGAGGAATAATATTGTTAAAATTGCACTAAATGTTCTTACATTTTTTAATTTAAATTTCTCTCTCTTTTTTTTTTTTTGATAGTTTATAAAAAAAATAAGTATTTTCATAATTTAATGTTTTGGGTTTTTTTGTTTGTTTGTTTGTTTGTTTTTTTAGACTAAAACATTAGTCATTAGTCATTAGACTAAAACAAACATAAAAGACAAAAATTTGGAGTTGTCATTATTTATAGGTTATGATGTTATTATTTTTCTGCAGATCAAATGTAGCTGAATATGGAACTGAACTAAAATGAGTTTGACAGCCTTGGTTTAGATATTAAATTAAGGTGAGGAGTGGGTGTAAATGAAGGTAAATACAGGGTGTGGTGAGTATTTCCTCTTTTCCTAAGGCCTTTAAAACCAACATGAGCCTTAAAACCTTGTACTGACCACCAAACATGTCTGTATTTATCAGAAATGTGGCTAATTTTAAATTTATATTCCCTAAAACAGTTATATACTCACGTCTTTTTTAATCTCTGCCATTTCATCTGGAGTGAGGTGAGGAACATCCATCCTGTTCACACTCAAAAGTCACAATCCAGGTGTTTCCACAAAAAACTAACGACAATAAAAACTTTATACAGTATTTATAACTTATCTACTACATTAATAAATAACCTGGAAGAGTCGGAGAGTAATATTCTTCATTATTTTTGCTGTTAAATCGGTGCCTAACCCGTCCATTCAATATTTGTGTTGCACGAGCCTGAAAAATAAAAGTGGCCGGACTTCCTGGTTCTGTACTTTTACGTCATCATCCGAGGAGAAGTGAAGATTATGTCCGTATATGTCAACAAAATGTGTAGTTTCTATCCGGCCACAGTGTATCCCAAGATAACATCCTAAAAACTAACACTGAACGTTCCTTAAAGTGAGTTCATTTACTTGAATTGTTGTGTTTGTGGTCGAACACAGGTGAACTGCTTTTCTTACGATGAACACAAGATGGCGCCGTTGGAGCGTCTGTAACACACCATAGACACCTGCAGGACTTTATTACACTGGTTTACTGTTTAACTCAGGGATGTCAGACTCATTTTAGTTCAGTTCCACATTCAGCTAAATTTGATCTGCAGAAAAATAATAACATAATAACCTATAAATGACTACTCCAAATTTTTGTCTTTGTTTTAGTGTTAAAAAATAAATAAATAAATAAATAAATAAATAAATAAATAAATAAATATATATATAAAATTATGAAAATACTTACTTTTATAAACTATCAAAAAAAAAAGGATGAAATTTAAATTTAAAAATGTAAGAAAATTTAGTGCAATTTTAACAATATTATTCCTCAACTTATCATTTTCTCCATGTGCATTATGGATCAGATCTACAAAGACACTAAACACTGAGGAACAGGAAGAAAAATTGTTAAAATTGTGCTTAATTTTCCTTAGACATTTCAGGTTGTTCATATTTGTTCAGATTACTTTCATTTCATTGTTACAGGATAGTTTGTAAATGTAAATATTTTCATGATTTAATGTTATTTTATGCACTAAAAGGAAAAAAAAAAAAAAGTTGTTATTTCTAGATTTTTTTTTTTTTTTTTTTTTTTTTTTTGCTTAATTCAAGATTTTTTTCACTTAATTGATTTTTTTTTATTTTTTTTTTTTACTTAACTGAATATTTTTTTGGCTTAATTCAATATTTTTTTTTAATTAATTGAAGATTTTTTTTTTTTTTTTTTTGGCTTAATTGAAGATTTTTTTTTTTTACTTAATTGAAGATTTGTTTTTGGCTTATTTCAAGATTTTTTGCTAAATTTGAGATTTTTTTTTTTTTTTGCTTAATTGAAGATTTTTTTTTTTTTTGCTTAATTCAAGATTTATTTTTTTTGCTTAATTCAAGATTTGTTTTTGGCTTAATTCAAGATCTTTTGCTAAATTTGAGATTTTTTTGGCTTAATTCACAATTTTTTTTCACTTAATTGAAGATTTTTTTTGGCTTAATTCAAGATTTTTTTTTACTTAATTGAAGATTTGTTTTTGGCTTAATTCAAGATTTTTTGCTAAATTTGTGATTTTTTTTTTGCTTAATTCAAGATTTTTTTTACTTAACTGAAGATATTTTTTGTCTTAAATTAAGATTTTTTTTACATAATTGAAGATGTGTTTTTGGCTTAATTCAAGATTTTTTTTGCTAAATTTGACTCTTTTTTTTTTTGGCTGAATTCAAGATTTTTTTTTTTTACTTAATTGAAGATTTTTTTTTTTTTGGCTTAATTCAAGATTTTTTTTTTTTTTTAAACTTAATTCAAGATTTTTTTTTTAACTTAATTGAAGATTTTTTTTTTTTTTTTTTAATTTTTTTTGGCTTAATTCAAGATCTTTTTTTTTTTTTTTACTTAATTGAAGATTTTTTTGGGCTTAATTCAAGATTTTTTTTTTTTTTTTACTTAATTGAAGATTTTTTTGGGCTTAATTCAAGATTTTTTTCCTTAATTCAAGCTAAATTTTCTTTTTGCTTAATTCAGTTCAAGACTGGAATTTTTGCACTTGGCAAAAACATTCCAGGGGCCGAACTGGATCCCTTTGCGGGCCGCATTTGGCCCCTGGGCCGCATGTTTTACATCCCTGGTTAAACCCTTTCATGCATAGTGGTCACTACAGTGGACAGTTATTCTATAGATTTTCTCTTGTGTATTCATGAGTTTTGTTGTTTTAATTGCAGATCAGCCAATACAGAGGACGCTTATGCACCATCCCATACACAGCAGTTCATACGTTACTGTAATTTTACTGTTCTTTTTTTTTTTTTAATCATTTTTTAAAATTCATTTTCATTGTGCATCTCCAAAAGTATAATAATATAAAAGTATATATAAGTATAGTAATATAAGAAAAAACAAAGAAATTCAAATTTTATGATACAAGATTTTGTGACACACAAATTGTCTGATAAAGTTTTAAAGTGAAACTATTAACTTCTTTGTAATCCTTACTTCGTTTAACTCCCAGTGTACTTTTGTCTTCTCTCCAACATAAGCAGATGTCCAACCATCCAGAATAACTGAAAACACCTGCATGGGTGTGTGAGGACATTTTGACTTGTTAAAGCAGAAAACATACAGGTCTAATTGGACTCATCCAAAATGTTTGCATCCTTTTAGGGTACACCAGTTTCATCTATTGGATTTGTGCACAGTGGTTCACTGGAATGGCCTTCTGGGGAAACTAAATGGAACAGAGCCATGGTTAATGTTAATGTCAGTAACACCTGGGTTTTACCTGTATTTGCATCCAACATTTCTGCTGTGAAAAAGGTCTATAGGTAAAAAAAAAAAAAAACCCAAAAAATTGCTGCTGTAAGAAGCATTATCACCCAGAGAAACAGGACATTTATAGTACTCTTCATTTATCATTATGATGGTCTGTCACAGTTTGTAGTACCAGTAGCTAAACAAGGTGGAGCTGTTTTTTTAATAATCAGTTTGGATTTGTTTAACCCATAAAGACCCAGTGGTGCTTTTGTGGCAGTTCCCAAATTAATTTTTCTTTATATTTAACCTTTCTTATTTGATTTATTGCCATTTATTGTAATATAATCCTCTTTTTTTTAGTTTTTGCAGTATAAACCATGTATTTTCCTGTATTTCATTTACTGATCATGTAGATGTTCATAAAGCTCAAAGTAAATTCAAAGTTTAATATATCAAAACAGAGAAAATTGAACAAAAAGTGATTTTTTTTTTTTTTTTTTGCAAAATATATCAACTGAATGTCAAAACAAATGTCTCCATCCACTGTTGCTGATCCAACTCCATGGGTTTACTGGTGAATCAATGTTTTAGAAGATGATGGTGTTTCCACGGTAACTACGGAGCCTCTGAACGTCCAAATGGGTCATATCTGATGACCATGAAAACACGACAAACTGCATTTTACACTAATTATTTACATGTATTGATAAGATTTCTGGATCAACAGGTAATAAAAAGTTTACATCAGTAGATGGTTTTGATCATCAGTGGCTGTTTGGGTTTTTATGGGTTAAATAATGCATTGTATTTTATCCACTACTGTCCATAAAGTAGGATTTTTTTTTTTTCAGACACATTCCTCCATTTATTCCTATTTATACACATCAGCAACACCTGCCAAGAATAAATCACATTGTCAAAATCATTTCATGAAAAGGTACAAATATTTTAGTCCAACTTAATGGCAACAGTGTACATAAACCTATGTATATATGTAGTAACATATCATCATATACCCTGAAAACAGCCAACCAGTACCCTTACCATTTGTTTTCCGTTTTATTTTATTTAAATATTTCAGATTTTGAAACATTTTTTGTCAGAAACACATCATTTTTCAAAATATCGACCAGTGTAAAGGACAACAAATTGATCTACTGCAGTGCTGTACTTGACTAAATTGCATTAATAACTTGGTTTTTGTAACGGCTATAGCATATTTAATAATCCTGAAGAATTTACCAGAGATACATTAAGCTGCCATTTGTGATTTCGAGTGTTTTATTTCCATTCGATGTTAACTGGTCATATTTAAAATCAGATTTCCTTTAGTTTAATATGAGCTAGTGTTAAATAGAATAGAATAGAATAGAATAGAATAGAATAGAATAGAATCGAATAGAATAGAATAGAATAGAATAGAATAGAATAGAATAGAATAGAAGCTTTATTTTTCATTGCATAATAAATACAACGAAATTGCACATGCCCCCTACATAAAAAAAAAAAAACACAATAACATTCACACTACATTCTTCTCACTCATAAATACATTCAATAAGCACAACACACACACCAAAACACATCAGTATTAAAATACTACTATATAGAAGTGCAATTATATAAAAAAGTGTATTTTTTAAATACAGATACGTGAACATTTGTGTTGCTCTTTTAACCTGCTATCTATGAAATCAAACAGTATCTAGTGCAAAGTGTGTCTGTAACAGCACAAAGAAGAGGAAAAAAAAAAACATAACTCAGTTAAAAAAAAAAAAAATGTAATGGTTTACCACATGCATTTATTTCTGTCTAATTATGATATGACACAAAACTCTCTAGGGATGGGTGCTCCCTACAGAGGTTATTGTCAGACTTGTTTCGTCATGTCCTGCTATGTAATATGCATCATGTTGCTAAAAAAAACACCATGTCTGTAGTCGTGCTATTACTATAAATCTGACTATTCTCCTTAGAAGCCATTTCGTGTCATGAAAATGATTTGAAACAGGGGAACTCCTATGACCGGACAGAGCTGCTGTAACATCTCAGCTATTTGTGGAGGAGAAGAACAGCAAAAGAGATGCCATTTAAATGTCAGGTGTTGAAAGGTCAGTGTTGAGGTGGATTAGCCTCCTCACGCCATGTCAAATATTTGATCACTGGCGTCAGATCATCTGCAGAAAATGACAATACATGCCCATTTTTGTTCACGGCAGCTGCATGAGCGTTTGTGCCTGTCAAACCGCTCAATGCAGCGGTCTGGAAATAATGCTGAACCTGCACGACCCTGCTGCGCCGAGCTTTACGAGTGGCCCCTGCAGGGTCCGAGACACAAAGAAGGATAAAGCTGTTTATAGAAATGATGTAATGAACTGGATTTGTAATCATATCCACACAGCTTGTCTCCTGTGCTTTTTACATTGTGTGTGATTGAGGAGCTATCGCTGTTTTGCCGTCACTGTCTTTATGCTCCACAGGTTCCAACCAGACCAATCGTCACCCATGTTCCCTCTGCAACTAAGGAAATATCATCCCTGTGCACATATGGACACGTAATCAAATCAAACTAAATGAACTGATTTGATTTAGCTGCTCTGACGTATTGCGTAAGCAGATAACAATGATGAAAGCCCTGTCTGCCCGACGGAACAATCTCCAGGATGGGCAATTACATGTTGCATAACATCCCTCAGAAAGTAAATAAATCCAACCCACAGGGTCTTGGCATGAGCAGCAAGATGAAACTAAACACTCCACATACGGACAGATGTGAGTTTTTTATGCCTGTTAAAGGTATGGTTGTATATTTTAGTAAACATGTCGTGTTGCAGTGGTTGGCACTGGCACCTCACAGCAAGAAGGTTGAGGGTTTGATTCCAGCAGTGGCCGGTGTTGAGTTTACATGTTCTCAGCATGTCAGCAGAAGTTTCTTCTACCATCCAAAACATGCACTAAGACACAGGTGTCAAACATGCAGCCCGGGGGCCAAATCCGGCCCGCCAAAGGGTCCAATCCAGCCCCTGGGAAGAATTTTTGAAGTACAAAAATTACACTGAAGAAATTAACAATTTTGTCAAAATCATTTTAATTCAGGTTCCTCATACAGATGCATACATACCAATTAGTTCTCAAGTGGATCAGACCAGTAAAATATTATCATAATATCCTATAAATAATGTCTACAGCAAATTTTTTCTTTGTTTTGGTGTAAAAAAGTAGAATTACATGAAAATGTTTACATTAACAAACTATACTTTTACAAAAAATTTGAATAACCTGAAGAAATATGAACAACCTGAAACGTCTTAAGAAAAGTAAATGCAATTTTACCAATATTCTGTTTTTAAATGTTATGTGTATTTGTAGGTAAGTTATAATGTGCACGTGTAAATGATAAACAGGCATAATATCTTTTAAATTGCACTTTTTAAAAAAAAAAAAAGACATTTCAAATTGTTCCCATTATTCAGATTTTTAGGAAACTTTGTAGATGTAAACATTATCATAATTTAATTTAACTTTTTTTCACTGTTGTTACTTACTGGTCTGGCCCACTTGAGATCATATTGGGCTGAATTTGGCCCCTGAACTAAAATGAGTTTGACACCTATGCACGAAGAGGTTAACTGGTTATTCTAAATCACCCAGAGGTGTGAATGTGACAGTGAATGGTTGTATGTTTGTATACGTCGGACATGTGATGAACTGGTGACAGGTCCAGGGTGAATCCTGCCGTTGAGCATTATCAGCTGAGATGAGCTCCAGCACCTCCAGAACCCTCATGAGGATTAGAACATGAATGAGTTACAGACAGAACAAAGACGTGATTGGTCTAAATAAGGGGTGTCAAACATTCGGTCTGGGGGCCAAAACTGGCCCGCCAAAGGTTCCAATCCGGCCTGTAGGATGAATTTGTAAAAATTACACTTCAGATATTCACAATCAAGGATGTCGAACTCGTTTTAGTTCAGTTTCCACATACAGACCAATGTGATCTCAACTAAAATAATAGCATAATAACCTATAAATAATGACTCCAAATTTTCTTAGTTTATTGTGAAAAACATACTATTACATTACACCTATAAATAATGACAACTCCATATTTTTCTCTTTGTTTTAGTGTAAAAACTTATATTAAATTATGAAAATATTAACATTTACAAACTATCCTTTAACAATAAAATGTGAAAAACCTGAAATTTTGTAAGTAAAATTTTAACATTATATTTCCTGTTATTAAATATTTTGTGCCTTTGTAGGTCCAATCTGTAATATGCATGTTTAAATGGTAAGTTGAGGTGTAATATTGTTAAAATTTCACTTATTTTTCTCAAGAAATCTCAGTTTTTTTCAGGTTATTCACATCGTTTTTGTTTGGATAGTTTGTAAATGTACATATTTTCATAATTTAATTTTGATTGCACTAAAACAGAGAGAAAAATTTGGAGTCGTCATTATTTACAAGTTATTATGCTATTGTTTTACTGGTCCGGCCCACTGGAGATCAATTTGGGCTTAATGTGGCCCCTGAGCTAAAGTGAGTTTGAAACCCCTGGTCTAAATACTTGTAGAAGGGGAGACTTACATACCCCCACCACAGCCCCATATTCCTTTCATTCAATCAGATAGTTTTTGTTTCAGTGTACAACTCCAGTTCCAAAAAGACTGCACATCTGTACAATGGCAAATGGTAACTTGCTTGTTCTAGAAAGAGATTCCTACGTCAAATGTCATTGGAATAGACACTTGTCACTCAAACATGTCTGACCAATGGGGAAGCAAAAAAAAAAAAACAAAACTTCAAAACTTTTTTCACCTAGAGGAAAAAGTGTTTGAATGCAAAAACAAAGTTGGAAACCCCCAATAATTCCTTTGAACAGTTTTTTCTTTGATAGAAAACATTTATTTCTTTTGGTTGAAGTTAAGTTGTTTTTATTGAAAGTATTTTTTTTTTATTGAAGTGAAGGGGTTTTTTTGAAAATATTTTTGGGATTGATATTTTTGGGATTGAATAATAAAGGCACAAATGTCCTACCCAAATACAAAAGAGATGAGTTCAATCAAAAAAATTATTTTCAATCAAATACTAACTCACTTCAATAAAAAACCTTCTCAATCAAACAAAAAAGTGCTCAAATGCAATTTTTTGGGTCTCTATTTTTTTTTTTTTTTTTTTTTTTTTTTTTTTTTTCTTTTTTTCTTTGACTGAAAAGGGTTTTTTGATTGAAAATATTTTTGGGGGGTTAAAGCAACTTTTTTTTGATTGAATAATGAAGAACCAAATCTACCTTCATACTCATCATCCCCTCTTACAGTCTGTAAACCTCTGGGGATGAGGAGACCAGTGGCTTGAGTTTTAGTGGAGAAATGTCCCATTCTTGTCTGATACAGGACTGCACTTGTTCAACAGCCCTGGATCTTTATTGTTATATTTGTTGACAGCTTTTTTTGCAGATTGGTGAACTTCTACCCATCTTTATTTTTGAGACTGTCTGTCTAAGATGCTCTTCTTACACCCAAATATATCACAGAGCCAGTGGCAATTAACATTCCTCCAGGTTTTTTTTTTTTTTTTTTTTTTTTTTTTTTTAATTTTAAATTTTAGTACCATTTACATTTTGGGCTTTTTCTTTACCCTGTTGCAACTATTTGGAGACGTGTTGCTGCCATCAAACTCAACATTACCTTACATGATGCATTTTCTCAGTTTACCCCAAAAAGACCCAAACATCCACCGTCGACCAAAAGCATCTACTGATCTAAACTGTCAGTCCACTAATCCTATCAATACATGTACAGAACTGGTGTAAAATACAGTTTGTCATCTTTTCATGGTCATCAGATATGACCCATTTGGATGTTCAGAAGCGCCGTAGTTACCATGGAAACATGTCATCTTCTACAACATTGATTCAGCAGTAAAACCCATGGAGTTGGCTCAATGACAGTGGATGGAAACACTGGGTTTATGTTCAGTTAATGCTACATTTTACTGAAAAAGTCAACTTTTCTTCAGTTTTTCCAGTTTTGACACAATAACCTTTGACTTTACTCTGAGCCTTTATAAACATCTTCATAATCAGTCAATTAAACATGGGGAAATGGATGATTTTCACCAGTAAAAAATGCTAAATTCAGAGGATAATGTTATAATAAATGGTGATAAATCACTTAGGAAAGGTTAAATAGAGAGAAAAATGTATTTTGGAACTGCCACAAATGTAGCAGTGGGTCCTTATGGGTTAAACATTTGATATGCTTTGTTTTGTAAAGAAAATCTGTATTTTTGATTTGCAATCACCTCATTCTGTTTTTATGTAGTGTTTTCTGCTTTTGTTTTGGAACTCTGTTGTAGATGTGGTTAAAACAACTGTTTCTTACTTGTGTCTGCTACATAATATGCAGTGTGTTCATCCTTGGCCCGTGCCCTGGTCTTCCATCATGTTCTATGTAATCATGCTGAATGACAAACCAACAAACAGATGTGAATGAAACAACCTCTGGTCATAAACAAGCTTTTTTGTGCATTTTATTTCTACGCAAAGAGAAATGGAAAAGTTGAGGGTTTAATAGTAAGTTTAGATTTTTTTTAAATTTTATAAACTTACATGAATTCTGACATCTAAAACGACTTGCTCCCCTGTTGGAGTTAGACTTTGTGTTTTAGGAACAGAAACAGCTGCTTGAGTGTAACATTGTCAAGCTGGTCAGTTTAACATCATATCTGGTGCAAGCGTAATACTTTCCAAGTCATCCAGCTGCTTGTTATATATCTGACATTTTTTTCTTACCTAACATGGTTCTGCAAATTCTTTATATTACAGCTTTGGGGGAAAAGTTTCCACTCCAAACCACAACAGTCAGCAATTTCCAGGCATCTGTGAATGCACCGAGCTCACGCTTGTTCGCCCTTCATCTGCCTGAGCTGGCAGACGGTCAAAATGGCCCTTGTAACCTCAAGTTAGATAAGACGACGGCTTTGCCAGTCTGCCCCGCTCAGCCTCTTGTTCTCACAGGTTATAATGAAAGGAAAGGCATTTTTCCCTGATAATTCTTATTGTTCTTTGATGTGGATAGGACTGGGAGAGGATGCTTTTTATCCTGGCAGCGATTTCAAAGAGACCTGCAATGTTCATCCTGAGTGGAATGTTGCTTCAGGCATCGCTCAAGTTTTCTTTTTCTTCTTCATCTTCTTCTTTTTTTTTTTTTTTTTTTTTTTTTTGTGGGTGGTGTTTCTCATTCTGGATGCTCTCGTTCAGCCCGAACAAAGGATTCCAAGGTCTCAGGCATTCCAGGAGGCTCTTGTCACCTTTCTGAAAATATTGAAGGCAAACAAACTGTAATCCATCTACGCCCTCATAGGTGACTGACAGGAATTTCATCTGTGACTTTTAGCACTCGCAAGGGTCGACCTTATTACAAACAGTGATCACAGACAACGTGCACCAGTCTAAACACTGCTTCATCTGGGATACAAGTGCAGTTGGTCATAGAAATATGTAGCTTTTCTTCAATATTTATGTCAGAACTTGTGGTGGCCCGATGTTAAACCCCGTATGGGTCTGCTCTCACATGCACAATGACGAAACATGTCAGGCATCAGGTACAAATGTGTCTCTGTTTTGTCTTTTACATAACCATGTCACCGGTCACAGAAGTAGGCCTTTCTTTTCCATTTTTAGCTGAGTCTCTTGTTGAATATAATCAAGAGGGTTATCTAAACATCACAATAATAAATACAAGGTGAAACACATAAGGAGATACTGACAGAATTTAAGACCAAGTATAAAGGGCATTTATAGATTTTAACAGTATCTAAGAAAACCTCAATGCCGCAGTAAAATCAGCCGAAGCAGAAACAAAGTTATTGATTATGTATCTAGCAGAAAAAAGTAAAAATAATGCATTGTTTTGGTCATATATAAAAATCAAACTAACCCTCAAAGACCTATAACTATTTATTATGGCGTCTTCCAGATTAATTATTCACTTCATCTAACCTTTCATAAGTGATTTATCATTCTATTTAAACTTTTGCATGTTCATTTACAAGCAGGTGTTTTACTGACTATGTAGATCAGGGGTCTCAAACATGCGGCCCAGGGGCCAGATGCGACCCGCCAAAGGTTCCAATCCGGCCTGTGGGATGAATTTGCAAAGTGCAGAAATTCCACTGTCTTGAATTGAATAAAACAAAAAAAAATTAAGTTGAATTAAGGAAAAAATGTTGAATTAAGCAAAAAAAAAAAAATCTTCCATTAAGTAGAAAAAAATTCTCAATTCAGCCAAAAAAATATTGAATAAAGCAAAAAAAAAAAATCTTGAATCCAATCCAGTCCAACTTTATTTATAAAGCACTTTAAAACAACCACAGTGGACCAAAGTGCTGTACAGAAAAATAAAAGCACAATACAAATTAATTAAATTGAACAAATTGAATTAAGCAAAAATCTTGAATTAACTTCAAATTTTTGTCCTAGCTTTAGTGCAAAAAATAACATTAAATTAAGAAAATATTTACATTTACAAACTATCCTGTAACAATAAAATGTGAATAACCTGAACAAATATAAACAAATTTACTAAGTGTTTGGCATCTTTGTAGATTCAATCCATAATGCACATGTATAAAAGGATAAGTTGAGGCAGAATATTGTTAAAATTGCACTTATGTTTCTTAAGAAATTTCAGTTTTTTCAGGCTATTCACATCTTTTTTTGTTTGGATTGTTTATAAAAGTAAGTATTTTCATAATTTAATGTTTATTTGTTTTTGTTTTTTTACACTAAAACAAAGACAAAAAAAATTGAGTTGTCATTATTTATAGGTTATTATGTTATTATCTCACTGGTCTGGCCCACTGCAGATCAAATCAGGCTGAATGTGGCCCCTGAAAGAAAATGAGTTTGAGAACCCTGATGTAAATGTAAATAAAAGCTACATTTAAAGATTATTGTATCAAAACAGAGAAAACTGAAGCTAAAGTAAAAATATATCATTAACTGAATATAAAAACAAACATCTGCAACCACAGTCATTTGTTAAATTGCATGGTTTTACTGGTGAATAAATGTTGCAGAAAATGACAGTGTTTACATGTTCACTATAGAGGCTCTGAACGTCCATATGAGAGACATCAGATGGAAATGGAAACACCCTCATCTTCTACAACACTGATTCACCAGTAAAACCCATGGAGTTGGATCAATGACAGTGAATGGACACACTTGGTTTATGTTCAGTTAATGATATATTTTACTGAAAAAGTCACTTTTTCTCCAGTTTTCTCTGTTTTTGATATAATAACCCTCAACTGTAATCTGAGTTTTTATGAACATCTATATCAGGGGTCTCAAACTCATTTTCTTTCAGGGGCCACACTCAGCCCAATTTGATCTCAAGTGGGCCGGGCCAGTAAAATAATAGCATAATAACCTATAAATAATGACAACTCCAAATTTTTTTCTTTGTTTTAGCGCAAAATTAAGTTAAATGATGAAAATACTTACTTTTATAAACTATCCAAACAAAAAAGATGTGAATAAACCGAAAACACTGAAATTTCTCAAGAGAAATAACTGAAATTTTAACAGTATTATGACTAAACTTCTCATTTCTACATGTGCATTATGGATTGAATTTACAAAGACACTAAACACTTAGTAACAGGTAGAAAATTGTTAAAATTGTGCTTAATTTTCTTTAGACATTTCAGGTTGTTCATATTTGTTCAGGTTATTCACATTTTATTGTTACAGGATTGTTTGTAAAAGTAAATATTTTCATAATTTAATGTTATTTTTTGCCCTTTGAAGTTGTCATTATTTATAGGCATAATGTAATATTATTTTTTTCAGATCAGACTGAGAAGAAAATATGGAGTCATTATTTTTTGTAGATTATTCTGCTGTTATTATTTTACTGTAGATCATATTGGTCTGTTTGTGGAACAAATTGAAATGAGTTTGACAGCCTTGACTGTGGAATTTTTGCAATTTGCAAATTCATCCCACGGGCCGGATTGGAACCTGTGGCGGGCCGCATTTAGCCCCCGGGCCGCATGTTTGTGAACCCTGATCTACATGATTACCAAATTAAATAATGGGAAGTACTTGATTTTGACAGAAAAAATGCAAAATATAGAGGATAATATTCTAATAAATGGTGCTAAATCACTTAAGAAAGGTTAAATAAAGACAAAAATGCATTTGGGAACTGACACAAAAGTAGTACTGGGTCTTTATGGGTTAATAGTATAACACTGACAGAGGTGTTTTTACCAAACTGTGACTTTACTTTGACTTTTCATATTTAAGGACATTTGACAGACCAATTAGATCAGGGGTGTCAAACTCATTTTAGTTCAGGGGCCACATTCAGCCTAAAATGATATAAAGTGGGCGGGACCAGTAAAATAATATAAATAATAGGATAAGAACTGATAAAAAATGTCAACTCCAAGTTTTCTCTCTGTTTCTGAGTGAAAAAACTAAAATTGTATGATGAAAATTTTACACCTACCAACCATACTTGAACATAGCATGAACAAATATGAACAACCTGAAAATTCTAAAGAAAAAAAGTGCAATGTTAACAATATTATGCCTAAATTGATCATTTATAGATGTGCATCACATCTTAAAGATTTAGTAACAGGCAGAATATAGTTAAAATTCCACATACTTCTTTTAAGACATTTCACATTGTTCATATTTGTTCAGGATATTCATATTTTTTGTGAAAGGATAGTCTGTAAATGTAACTTTTTTTTTTTTTTTCCTAATTTTACTTTTTTATACTAAAACAAAGAAGAAAATTTGCAGTTTTCATTATTTATAGGTTATTACGATAATATTTTACTAGTCTGATCCACTTTAGATTGAATTGACCTATAATGATGTCAACATCCTTGATAATTAATATCATTTAATTTTTGTATTTGACAAATTCATCCTAGAGGCCAGATTGGACCCTTTGGTGGGCCGGTTTTGGCCCCCGGGCCGCATGTTTGACACCTGTGGATTAGATAGATCAGATTAGATGAGACCACAATTCACTAGTCAAGGCAGCAACAGAATGAAGTGGAAGAAAAAAATGTGCATGCATAAAGATAGTAAACAAGCTTTTATATGTTGTAATGAATGTGAACATGTAGCACTACTGCTGTAGTGGATGTGGCTCAGATCACAGTGGAATCTGATACTGATCACATTAACCCTTTCATGCATAGTGGTCACCACAGCTGTTTTCTTGTATATTCATGGATTTTGTTGTTTTAGTTTCATATCAACCAACACAGTGGACGCTTATGCATCATCCCATACACTGACATTGAAAACATTACTGTAACTTTGCTGTTCTAGATAAACCTGATCTAACCTGTTCGATTGTAAATCAATTCCTTGTTATTGTTATTAGACTGTAATAATTTTTTTTTTTTTTTTTTTGGCATGTTATCTCCAAGAAGTGAGTAATGACTAGTATTAGAGTACACTACAAACAAAAAGTTAAGGATATTTCTTCTTCTTTTTTTTTTTTGTAATTTTTTTGTTCATTTTTGCCATTTGTAAAATAATAAAACTATATCTGGTCATTACAAAAAAAAAAAAAATTCAATTCAATTCACACAAAAAAAGTAAAAAGCAAAAGTCCTAACTGAAAAAAATAGCCCAAAAATTTTAAATATCCATACCTTTTTATTTGTAGTGTATGTTAAAATGTGAGAAAACATCAAATTAGCAGCATTAAATGTTTTTATTTCATAGTTTTCACACCCTATATCAGTAAATACACGTTTCTTTACTTTAAAAATTCAACATACATTTTTGCAACTCCATGAAAAATAGCTTCATAAAAAAAAATAATAATAATAATCTCATTGTTTTTTTTAACCCTTTCATGTATAGTGGTCACTACAGTGGACAGTTACTCTACAGCTTTAATCTTGTATATTCATGGGTTTTGTTGTTTTAATTCCATATCAACCAACACAGTGGACACTTATGCATCATCTCATAAACTGCAGTTCATACCATTATTGTAACTTTGCTGTTCTTGATTGGTTCTTGAGTGGAAATCAATTGTTACTATTTTTTTTTTTTTACATATTATCTCCATGAAGTGAGTAATAACTAGTATTAGAATATGTTAAAATGTGAGAAAACATCAGATTAGCTGCATTAAACATGGTTTCATTTCACTGTTTTCATATCACTTTATGATATTGGGTTTTAAATACATGTTTCTTTGCTTCAAGAATAAAATTCATGGTGTAGCTGAGTGGACATTTTTGTAACTCCATGAAAAACAGGTTGATTTAAAAAAAAAAAAAATTCAATCACATTGTTTTTTTTTCATGCCTAAAAACACTCAGGAAAAAAAAATCTTGATCAAGGTTCTCATAATTCATACATGAAAGGGTTAAAAAAAAAAGGGGGGGGGGGATGGGCAAACATAAAACACCATCTTTAAGAAATAAATTTAAATGACAGTGTGAATGAACATTATAGCCTATGTTCCATGGGTGCATGATTGCAGGGCAGAGCATTATATGGTTAAAATGAAGAGGAAAAAAAAAAAAGCTGGAAGAATGGGAGTTAGACAGGGTGGTTCTTGGCTCAGTGTGGAAGAGGAGAGGAGGGGAGGGGAGGGGAGAGGGGGGACTTCTTCTGGGCTTATGGGAGGACGTGCAGGGAAGCATTCCTCTCATAGTTTCGGGACACCTCTTCAGCCCACGCATACGTCAGATCTACTTTGAGCGTATAAAAGGAGATGGGACACCAAAAGAGGGAGAGCACACACTGGTCCATTCAGCACATGCCTCTCACTTCCAGGCCTTTTTTTTGAAACAAAGATGATTTTATTGAGTGAAGAAGGACAGTTTCAGCTTCTGAAGATGTGGAAAGTTTTTGTCCTGGTCAGCCTTTCTGTTCCACTGGTGAGCAGATGATCCCTGTGCATGCACGAGCAGGTGGTTCAACTGTTGTGCACTCACACATGTGTTGTTTGATGTTGTGTGTTATGTCAGGTGGTGTCATCCTCATGCCCTAAGGACTGTCGGTGTCCAGCTGATGTCCCCAGATGTGCAGCAGGGGTCAGTCTCATCCTGGACAGCTGTGGATGCTGTGAAGTTTGTGCCCGACAGCTGAATGAAGACTGCAGTCAGACAGAACCATGTGACCAAATGAAGGGACTGGAGTGCAACTTTGGAGGAGGACGAGGGTCTGCTAAGGGCATTTGTCGAGGTATGTTAAATTCCTTTCTTTTTCTTTGACTTTTGCATGTCTCCTTCTCAACCTTCATGTCTTTGTTTCTGTATAACAGCCAGATCAGATGGAAGAACATGCGAGTACAACAAAAAGATTTACCAGAACGGTGAAACCTTCTACCCAAACTGCAAACACCAGTGCACTTGCATGGACAGCGCCGTTGGATGTGTGTCCCTGTGTCCGCATGAGCTCACGCTGCCTAAAGTGGGCTGTGCCAGTCCCAGGTTGATCAAGATCCCGGGTCAGTGCTGCGAACAACTGGTCTGCCCCGATGAACCTAAGACAGGACCCTCTGTGTTAAAGGAGCACCGAAAAAAACACAACAAAGGCAGAGCAACGGAAAAACACCTCACCAGCAAGAGAGGAGTAGCAGAGTCCTTACCTGGTGAGTGGCTTTAATAGAGAATAGAATAGAATAGAATAGAATAGAATAGAATAGAATAGAATAGAATAGAATAGAATAGAATAGAATAGAACAGGATAAGATAAGATAAGATAAGATAAGATAAGATAAGATAAGATAAGATAAGATAAGATAAGATAAGATAAGATAAGATAAGATAAGATAAGATATGCCTTTATTAGTCCCACAGGGGGAAATTTATAGAATAGAATAGAATAGAATAGAATAGAATAGAATAGAATAGAATAGAATAGAATAGAATGGAATAGAACAGAACAGGATAAGATAAGATAAGATAAGATAAGATAAGATAAGATAAGATAAGATAAGATAAGTCTTTATTAGTCCCACGGGGGAAATTTATAGAATAGAATAGAATAGAATAGAATAGAATAGAATAGAATAGAATAGAATAGAATAGAATAAGATAAAATAAGATATGCCTTTATTAGTCAAAATACTATTATTACAGTTCAGTGAAATGTGGTTTTACATTCACAATTATACAGTCAAGAATAACAAGTATAAGTATAAAAACAATCAGGTAAAAGGCACACACACACACACACACACACACACACAAGGGCGCGCACACACACAGACACATTCACACAACAAAGTGAGTCCAGTGTTAAATGTGTAGAATGTGCAGGGGACAATTATGACAATAGTGTTAATTCTTTTTTGTTAGTAAAGTGGGTATAGTGCAATGTCCTGACACAAAAAAAAGAATCCTAACGTGTGTCTAAAAAAGAATCTTAATCCATAATGAGTGGAAGTTTATACAGACAGCTAAGATCATGTGTATTAGAAATACTTGGATTTCTGAATCATGATAAAAACTAAACATTTATGTGCATATTTTCCTTAAGTTTTGGTTAAAGTTTTGTTTTTCCTCCATCAGCTTTTAGGAGTGATCCTATAGACAGGATGCTGGGAGTGGACTGTGGCCCTCGGACCACAGCTTGGTCACCCTGCTCCAGTTCCTGTGGCCCCGGAGTGTCCACTAGAACCACCAGCAGTAAAAACAACTGTGAAATGGTGACAGAGACTCGGGTTTGTGAAGTCCGACCATGCAACCAGATGACCTCCCCAAGATTAAAGGTGCACTGATGACTTTGTACACATGTTTTTAGTGCCTTGTGTGGAATCAAATCTGTTCTAAAGTCTGTTTTTTAATGTTGCCACCAGAACAAACAGAAATGCAACCACATAGAAAAGCACCCCCACCCAGTCAAGCTAACCCACGAGGGCTGTCGTAGCCTCAGGAAGTTCCAGCCCAGGTACTGTGGGACCTGCTCAGACGGGAGGTGCTGCACGCCTCATCGGACCCACACCGTACCTGTGCTGTTCAGGTGCAAACATGGACAGACCATCAGCAGAATGGTGATGATGATCAAGTCATGCAAGTGTGACTTTAACTGCACCGGCAATGAGCACAAAACACCTGCGCTTCAGAAACTCTTCAATGACATTCACAAGCTGAAAAATTAGTTCAAGGTGTTTAGGAAGGTTTGCACTGTGAGGTTGTTACATATAGAATTCATTTTATTGTCATTTTTGCTTCAAAACAATGGAGCTTTTATTTTGCTTCTTTTAGAAGCTTTTATTTGACATGTGAAAACTCTTATTTTTCTAAGGCCAAACATGTTCTTCACTGGGGATGCACAGATATGTAGAACAGAATAGAATAGAATAGAATAGAATAGAATAGAATAGAATAGAATAGAATAGAACACAATAGAATAGAATAGAATAGAATAGAATAGAATAGAATAGAATAGAATAGATCTTTATTGTCACTGTCACAGGAACAGTAAAAATCAGTTTAGCAGCTCTGTTCTGTTATTATCTTAGATCATTTCTCAAGTGTTAGAAGTGGTATAATCTGTCGTATTATGTAAAAGGTTGTTTCATAAATGTGTCAGGTTATGTATCTGCTCATTCAAAGTATGATGAGGGGCTACAAGGTGTTAAAACAGTACAGTTAGCCCATTTATCATATATATAATAAACATTTCTTTGTTTCCCTTGTACAAAAATAGTGAATAAGTAACAACAAAATCATAAACAAAAGGACAATAACACTGGCCACTGACTAAATTATCATTTTACATATGGTATTGGTGCATCCTTAATAACAATAAAGACATATTTAAAGATATTTTGACAAGACATGTCATGTAACAACACAGTTAAACACACTATGGCAGCTACACAGTCATTACATGATATGTCGCTTTTTCCGTTTACTGTACTCAGTTTATTTATCAGAAACCACTGTGTATGATTGTATTTGCATTGTTATATTTAAAAGCATGATAGTGAATTATTAATAGTGTTTCTCATGTTCTGTTTTCTGCATTTACTGTTTAATTAAGACTGAAGGCTCAAAACATACTGTGCTGTATGTGAATTTGCCAAATAAATGTCATATTGTAAATTTTATTTTTTTCACAAATAAACATCAAAAAACAGTGGAGTTTGTTTCTAATGTTATGGGGAAAATAGACAAAGTTTGCACTGGATAGAATTACTGACACTTTAGTATTATTATTGTACTCGACTTAAAATTGAAAAGAGCATATTTTTTGCTGTGAAGTACACATTGTTCTTGTAACATCTGGTTGACCCACATCACTGCAAAGTTCAGAGAAAGAGTGTAATGTTAACGTCAGAGTGGTTTCTGCTGCAGGATATGTGCAGCAAGTTTCTTTTTTTTTAAAGTAAAAAAGTTATAAGCTCAAAGAAGTAGTCAAGAGTCATGTGTATTAACCCTTTAACCCCTGATGTGTCTGCGGTGCTCGTTCTGGATGTAATGTTTATTTTAAATATTCATAAAAATTCAACCGTTTGCTCAATAAGAGAAATTTCAAAACACACTGAAAGAATAGGTGTTGCACTTTCTATAGACATCTGAGCATGCTCAGTGCAACCCCTGCTACCTGTGGAATGGAGGGCCAAACACAGAGCAGTAAGTGAGCTATAAAATAGATCGTTTGGGTTTTTTTTTTTTTTTTAAATACACCATTTTCCTTGCTGCTTTTTTGCTTTTTACTGGTTTTTGCAGTGTTGTAATTTTCATTCATTAGGTTTATTTATTTATTTATTTATTTATTTAAACCCATAAAGACCCAGTGCTACTTTTGTGGCAGTTCACAAATTATTTTTTCTTTCTATTTAACCTTTCTTACATGATTTATCACGATTTATCACCATTTATCATGATATCATCCTCTGTATTTTTGCACTTTTTCAGTGAAAATCAGGTATTTTCCCATATTTAATTTACAGATCATGTATTTTAACCCTTTCATGCATAGTGGTCACTACAGTGAACAGCTATTCTACAGCTGTTCTCTTGTATATTCATGGGTTTTGCTGTTTTAGTTCCATATCAGCCAACACAGTGGACACTTATGCATCATGTAACTTTGCTGTTCTTGATAAACCTGATCTGCAGTAACATGTTTGAGTGTAAATCAATTGTTATTGGACTGTAATTATCATTTTTTCTTAAACAAAATGGATATTTTTGCATATTATCTCCATGAAGTGAGTAATAGCTAGTATTAAAGTATGTTTAAATATGAGAAAACATCAGACTAGCAACATTAGAAGTGTTTTTATTTCATAGTTTTCACAGTGTATCAGTAAATACACATTTCTTGGCTTCAAAAATTAAACGCATCATATCCGTTTGAGTGGACATTTTTGCAACTCCATGAAAAATAGGTTCATAAAAAGCTGTCAATCGCATTGTTTTTTTTTTTGTTTGTTTGTTTGTTTGTTTGTTTTGTTTTGTTTTTCATACTTAAAGAGGAATTAAAATGGGGGGAAAAAATCATGATTATGGTTCTCATAATTCATGCATGAAAGGGTTAATCATCATTCTGATATTACATTTGATGGATATTATATCAAAAACAGAGAAAACTTAAGAAAAAGTGACTTTTCCAGTAAAATATGTCATTAACTGAACATAAAAACAGGCATCTCCAACAACTGTCATTTATTGAAGTACATGGTTTTTCCTGGTGAATCGAAGTTGTGGAAGATTGCGGTGTTTCTACGTTCACTACAGAGTCTCTGAATGTCCAAATGGGTCATATCTGATGACCATGAAAAGATGACAAACTGTATTTTACACCAATTATTTACATGTATTGATAGGATTTGTGGCTGAACAGGTATTAAATATTTTACATAAGCAGATGGTTTGAGTTGCCAGTGGCTGTTTGGGTTTCATTTACAGGTTAACAGTGTTTTTACTGAGTTTTGACTGTGTAACTACTTTTAAAGTTCAACCAGGTGCCACAAAGCAGCTGGACTGATTTAGAAAAACAAGAGCCCAAAAACAAAAACTACTAGGCCTGAATTCAAATACTTGTTGTTCAGTGTGTTCCAGTTCACAGTTCACGTTCAACATCCTAAATCTCTTACAGATGTACATTTTTATTTAGCAAAAACCTGTAAAACCTTAATTCCTCTCTGTCTTTTTCTGTTATTACACCCTGTTTTGACCCTAAAACACACAGGAAAACAAAACTACTGAAGAAAAAGGATACAAGCACATTCTCACAGCAGCTTTTATGACACTGAAACAGATGCGGAAATAATTCTCAGGAGTTAAAGGGTTAAAATATACTAAGAGAGTGTGATTCAATACACATTAACCCTTTCATGCATGAATTATGAGAGCCTTAATCTAGATTTTTTTTCCCCCAACTGTGTTTACTGATTGAAATTTTTTTGACTGAAATTTTTTTAGCTGGGATAGGCTCCAAGCGACCCCCGTGACCCTAGTGAGGATAAAGCGGGTTCTGAAAATGGATGAATGAATGGATGAAATTTTTTTATGAACCTATTTCTCATGGAGTTGCAAAAATGTCCACTCAGCTGGACACCATGCATTTCATTTTTGAAGCAAAGAAACATGCATTTACTGATGTACTGTGTAAAATCCAGGAAATAAAAAAGTTTTTAATGCAGCTAATCTGATGTTTACTCACATTTTAACATACTCTAATACTAGTCATTACTCACTTCATGGAGATAATATGCAAAAAAAAAAAAAAAAAACTTTTTGGTTTAACCCTTTCATGCATAATGGTCACTCCAGTGGACAGTTATTCTCCAGCTGTTCTCTTGTATATTCATGGGTTTTGTTGTTTTAGTTCCATATCAGCCAACATAGTGGACACTAATGCATCATCCCATACACTGACATTCAGACCATTACGGAAACTTTGCTGTTCTGGATAAACCTGACCTGCATTAACATGTTTCAGCGTTAATCAATTGTTAGTTTTTGGAATTTTTTTTTTTTTTTTTTTTATATGATCTCCATGAAAATAGTAATAACTAGCATTAGAATATGTTAAAATGTGAGAAAACATCAGATTTTATTTTATTTCATTGTTTTCATATCACTTTCTGATATTGGGTTTTAAACATGTGTCTTTATTTCAAAAGTTAAATGTATGGACATTTTTGTAACTCTATGAAAAAAACAAACAAACAAACTTGATCACACTTTTTTTTTCATGCCTATGGGGGAATAAAAACACTCAAGAAAAAAATCTTAACTAAGGTTTCCATAATTAATGCATGAAAGGGTTAAAAAAAAAAAAAAACGAACTGTTAATTACAGTCTAATAACAATTACAAGGTCAAGGTTTATTTATATAGCACACTTAAAAACAGACACTACTATCCTAAAGTGCTGTGTGTAATAATGAAACAGAAAAGGAGTAAAAGACAATAAATAGAATGAAACAATACTGGCACATAGTTCATGCATTAAAAACAAGCAATTGATTTACACTCAAACATGTTCGTGCAGATCAGGTTTATCAAAAACAGTAAAGTTACAGTAATTATATGAATGTCAGTGTATGGGATGGTGCATGAGCGTCCACTGTGTTGGCTGATATGGAACTAAAACAACAAAAACCATAAATATACAAGAGAACAGCTATAGAAGAACTGTCCACTGGAGTGACCACTATGTATGAAAGGGTTAATGTGATTTCTTAATTGTAAGACTATGATAAAATCGAATGCATGAATCAGTTACAAGCCTTATAGAAAGCATGCAGTATTTATTATAAAGTGAAATATTTGTTGGCGGCTTCAGGGGAATTTGTGATAGAAATGGGTCATCCAGTTTATTTAAAGCCTTTAAGCCTATAAGTTAAGGGCGTGTGCGTATTGATGCTGAATTATGACACCAGCCAAACTGCCATGAGTCAAATGCAAGCTTATTTTTCAGCACAGGAAAGTAAATTCCCAAAGTATGATCAACAGAATTACGTAAACGGGCAAGACCAAGAGACTGAGAACAAGAGCAAAGGAAAAACAGGGCTACTGACGCACGCACAGATGAAATGGTTCCATCCCCTGACGCAGAGCACAATAGAGCTTTGTCTCTGAGAATCTGAGAGGAGCGCGGCTCACTCTGGGGAATACGTCCACTGCAAGAACACATCAGAGCCTTTAGGAGGTTTGGACCCTTTATTTTTTATTACCAGAGATACTGTATGAGAGCACAAATCCAGCAACAACAGCAGGATAGGACACAAGTACAATAAACCAGTTTTTAAGCAGTTCTAAACTTCAAGAAATATCAAAATTATACAACAGCTGACACCTTTTCTGCTCCTGTAAACATCAGTAAAATAAGAACATTTGGGTGGTTTGGAAATGCAGTGTTGCATTTTGATAATTATGCTTATAACTTTACATGCATTCACTACCGACAGAGAAACACCTGATTTTCAGCCTCATCCTCAGTCCAGCTGAGATTACAACACACACAGATATATTCAGCATGCATCACACCTCTGCACACTGCAAAAATCCAAATCTTACCAAGTGTATTTCTCTGATTTCTAGTCAAAATATCTCATCACACTTAAAATAAAACATAATCACCTAAGGAGGAACTTTTCAGTGAGATATAAGAACTTATTTTTAGACACAGATCTGGAAAATCTTTGATTTGATTTTGATTTATTTATTTATTTATTTCGAACATGCAAAGAAACAAAATAAAACAAAACAAAGCAAATTAAGACAAAAACAAAATAACATTTAAATGAACAGAATCTATCTTCAAGCACGTACAAGTCTGAATATTGCATGGTCAAAAAGGAGTAGGAAGAAGTATAAACTTATTTAATTCTACCCCACAGTGCTTTTACACCTTTATCATTAACTTAATACATGAATCAAACAATACTATTTTCCTAATTTTAGCATCGAACCACAACAAATCCATAATGCAGTAACTGAATTATTCACAACAAAATGTTCATGTCAGTACAGTCATACAAACAGACTCAACAATTCAACCATTTTCTTTCATAATTACAACAGATTTATCAGTACAACATCATCCATAAACAAACAGCCCTCATTGTCATTATGAAATACTTATTTCAAGTATTCTTGCCAAGATAATTTTGACTTGTTCCATTGGCAGATTTTTTTTTTTGCTCAATTCAATATACAGTGTGTGTATAGATAGATAGATAGATAGATAGATAGATAGATAGATAGATAGATAGATAGATAGATAGATAGATAGATAGATAGATAGATAGATAGATAGATAGATAGATAGATAGATAGATAGATAGATAGATAGATAGATAGATAGATAGAGAAGTGCTTTACATCTAAAAGCATGATTAAATTATAAGATAGCAACAGTTTAATCAAATACTATAAAAATGCATAAAACAATAAGACAACACACAGTGATAAAAAAAGACCACAGATTTAAAACCTAGTGGTGTTGGTTATGATCTGCCTTTACATTTGGATTTATTTAAGACTTAGAAGCATGGAGGGAGTATTTACTATAATGGCTATAAAGTCGCTTAGAAATTTTGTTGTTTCTTTTATTTAATTTTCTTTTCTACAGATAACTGGTTTACCATCCATGAAACTGTAAGAAGAAACATTGTTTGATCTAAGGTTGTTTCAACCAAACTAGCTGCTGGCTTTAATATGTACAGTATCTAGGTCTGTGTTATTGAACCTGGGCGACATGGTGGTGCAGTGGATAGCACACAGGAAGAAGGTCCTGGGTTTGATTCCAACACCAGTCGATGGGGGTGGGACCTTTCTGTGTGGAGTTTGCATGTTCTCCCTGTGTCTGCGTGGGTTCTCTCCAGGTACTCCTGCTTCCTCCCACCATCCAAACACATGCACTGATAGGTTAATCAGTTAATCTAAATTGCCCATAGGTGTGAAAGTGAGAGTGGTTGTTTGTCTCTGTAAGTCAGCCCTGTGATGAACTGGTGACATGTCCAGGATGTACCCTGCCTTCGCTCATAAGTAGCTGCGATAAGCTCCAGCGACCCCTGTGACCCTTGTGAGGATAAAGCAGGTTCAGAAAATTAATGTTTTTTAACCATAGGGTCGCCTGAAATTTCTAGTAATTGATAAAAATAAAAACTTACAAATAAAAAATATATGGTGAGTTGAGAGAGACAATCCCAATCCACAAAAGACATGACAAACTGTGAAGCTGAAACTGCAGCACTGTGGTTCTGTTTATCTGTCAAATGTTCTTTGTGGTCAGTTTCAGATACTGCAGCTCTTTTATAATTCATAGTTTGAGTTCTTGTTTGTTCAGTATTAATTGTCAGCCTTGCAAATCCAAGCTGGACTGACTGTACATATCCTGATCAAGGAAAATAAAATACTCACTTTGTACAGTAATCTACACCTGGCTTTTCTGCCTCCGTACCTAATAATATACATTATATAGACTAAATGACGTATAAAATTAACATTTATCTGCAACATAGTATAGGAAACTATTACATGATCAAAAATAAATTAATTTTAGCAAAAAAATGTCTGTTTTGAAAGTCTGGGGTCACCAGAAATTTGTGATGTTAAAATGGGGTCACGAGCCAAAGAAGGTTGGGAACCACTAATTTAGGTGTAACATGTTATAGCTTCAACCCTCACCTTTTCAGTTATGATCATTTGTCCATGTTCTGCTATTGATTACCCTCTGGATTAATTCTGGAACAATTTTAATACCTCCTGACATAAACTAACTGAACTGAATTCAGTGAGTTGCACACATATCAATCTGGATTTTTTTAGAGTAAGACCTGATGCTCTACACACTAAATTTACATTGCAAAATCTCATCTAGACAAACAGCAGCGCAATGCAATGTGGGTAAACACAAAGTATGGCCAAGAAAACAGTTCAACTTAAAGGTACATCCCTTCTTTCCACAAATACGACTATATAAGTTAGTATTTTTATTTTAGTTTTTTTAACATTTTGTTCAAAGATCGGATCAAAAGTCCAGAGTTCTGACACTTCGTGCACCTGGTCTCATTTTTTAAGGGAATAGAACTTAGAATATATAAAGATTCAGTAGCACCTGACATTCACATTCCACAATATGCATAAAAGGGTAAAAAACAAACAAACCAACATGAAATCTAATAGTACTGTAGATATGCAAAGATGGACACTATGACAGCTCTAAAAAAGTGAATCTAAAACATCTCCATCCCCTGAGACTTCCCTCAAATTACACATCTAAGTACTTTTTTTCTCATGGTATTGATTTGTCACCTTTCTCCTAACATTATGTTATAATAACTTATTTGATGTTGTAAAAACAGTTGATTGACAGCTGTAATCTTGGTCCCTGCTCTGTCACATGTGCATCCTCCAACCAACCGGGCAGACAGATGTGACATCCACACATCTTTACTGTGCTGCCTCCGGCTCCAAATTGTGAGTTTTGGCTTCATTTCTACACAGGAGGAAGGACATTGCAGCATCTGTTTTACAGTCCATGCCTCAGACAGTTAATGAAACATTAAAAATGTATGTTCCCTGATGTACTGTGATTTAGAAACAGATATCTAAAGCTAGACTAAAAATGTCAAACATGTTTGGCTCCTCTTTCTTGCCCATATCCTTGATATTCTTTAAATATCCATAATAAATAATACAGTAGTACATAATGATCACCAACAGGAAACTGAATATATTGTCACTTCAGAAAATATGAAGATCCAAAGCATGATGCCTGCAGTCCTTCGTCAAACATAGTCTTGTAGGAGTTTTTGAGGAAGTCAACATAGTTCTGAATGCTCTGTTTGTGACTCTCAGACTGGTCCAGGCTGAGCTGAAGGTCTTTAAGTCGCACTTCAAACTGTTTCTCTGCCTGCGGATGGAGAAAATACAAGTGTCAACAGCAGTACATGGTTGGGTTTGTCTCTGCATCTAATGCCGTACCCTTTGAACACGCCCTTATGAAACTGCAATGCTTTGAGAACATGAGAAAATCCTGGCACTTACAGTTAACTTGCTCTGACGCAGAAGTCTCAGCTCATTGTTCCTTCTACTCTTCTCAGCTTCCAGCTCTAGGATTCTGGTCTGAAGGGCTTCTTCTTGAGAAACAGCCTGATTTTTTACTTTGTTGACCTAGAAAGTGGAAAACGATCCAACAGTGTGAGACATATGCTTTCATAAAGAAAGGACATACAATAGCTAAATGCATGTCTTCCTTTGTGTTACATATTAGAATGTCTCTATATCGCTATTGAGCTGCACCTGCTGTTTAACGTCTGACAAAGCTGCTTCTAGCTGATGGCTGAGGGCCTGGCACTCTGACGTGCGTTGATCCAGCTGGTGGTTGCTATAGCTGATGGCCTCCTCCTGAGCTCCAAGCCTTCGCACAAGCTCCACATTCTCCTGCTGCAGCTTGTCCATACTTCTGTTGAAATTCACATTTACAGAATGATACGTCATTAATAAAACAACTGGCACACCAGTGTTTACACAGTGAGACCAAACAGTTTGACATCCAGATTACAGAGATGAGAGGAGGTCTTACTTCTGCAGAAAATTCAGTTTTTCTTGCAGTTGTGCATTGGCTTCATGAATGGACTCTTTCATCTCCGCAGTTGATCTCAGCAGTTTGGTTTGACCATCCATCTGTAGGAGTAAAATGTAAAATAAAGAATGGCTATTTCGAATAGATCTGTGCAGAAGTGAAACGAGCTCACAGGATGGCTTCAAATCACATGCAAAACTTGACAACCCATTTGTCACAGCGTTTCTAATATAAAACAGGCTTTTTTCACGGTACCTATTCCACATCATGCTCAGGGTTCCTACAGGATTCTACAAATTGAATTTAAGACTTTTCAAGACCTTTTTAAGACTACAAAGACAGAATTTAATGCCCATTTCATAGCCTATTTCACAGCTATACTGGCAAAAATTTGTGACTCCTAGAATTTAGGAAAATGGATTTATTTACTCCAACGCCTTGATTCCCACCATTGCGAGTCACTTCTCACCAGGGGCTGCAAAGTTAGAGATAAGTGGTTCTTAATTTCAGTATAAATTGTGAGGTTGGAGTGGGTGGAACTGAGCAGACTAACATTACTTTCTTTGCAGCTTGGACATTTAACAGACACATTTAAACACAACACAGCGAACATGTTTATGGCAACATCACTTAAGACCTACCATATCATATTTAATACCTTTTAAAGACTTTTTAAAATGCAGATTTGTAAATTCAAGACTTTTAAGACTTTTTTAGACCCCGCGGGAACCCTGCATGCAGAGCCTACAAGGAGCAGGTGTGATTTAACAGAAGTCAAACAGCACTCCACAACAACAACTGGGCACATAGATACATAACCTAACCGTTTGCACTGCAATCAGCAAAACTTTTATCACAATCCAACACACAGCAGGATCAGAACACAAGATGCACAGCACATGGGGTGTTACTACCACCTAGTGGTCAGATGTAGAAAAGGTGATTGTATTTTACATCTCTGGCCACCACAGCTTTGTGTCCACACCTTAACCTGCAGTTGCCTAATGGACTCTGACTTTTCTGAACACTTCCTCTCACAGCGGTGTAAATTCTCCTGGCACTCGTGGAGGTTGTGCTCAGCTGCACTCAGTAACTCAGGGTAAGCCTTCAGTTCGTCCACTCGCCCCTGCAGCTCCTGCCTCACCTGGGCTCCGCAGGAGGACGGCAGAGGGAGCGGTATGTTGGGAACACACAAAATATTATCTCAAAACATCACACTCCTCATATTAATACTCAGAGATGTGTGAAACCCACTGTGTAAATATTCAAGATGCAGATAAAGAGGCAGCTTTGCGTGTTAGTTCTACAATTAAGAAGTTTAACAGACACTGCAGTTGAGACAAATGTTCAGACGTTGATAACATACTACTTAGTCATTCAACAGAATAAACAGTGACGTAAAGCTAAATATACTCAGTAAGGAACAATAACACAGTTGGAAATTGTTATTTTTAATGTCTCATGCTGGTCATTATTTTGGAGCAATTGCAGCAAAGCTTGCATGAAATCAATTTAAAAAAATAAACACAACACAAGGTTACCTTTCGAACTTCTATTTCTCTCCCATCTTGTGTGTTTTCTGTCTCCCTTAAAACATTTGCATGCTTCATCCTCAGATTACTGATTTCAGCTTGAAGTTCTTGCAGCTAAAAAACAGAAATAAGAACATTATAAATCCGTTCAAACCTATTGTGTTTTTGTTTGTCTTACAAGCAAGCAATCTACCACTGGTAGTGACTCATAAAAACAGTCCCAAGAGACCACATCCATTGTGTTATTTATAACTGTAAATAAAAGGCAGGGTAAACATGAACAGACACACACAGAGTGGTGACAAACATTCTTTGTGTTGAGTATTTTTTCTGACTTACTTCAGGAGGAAAACATTAAATTAAAGGGGATTAAATCAACAATGTGTTATATATCATTATACAAATTATATAAGAAAAACTGAGAAAAAACACATTTGCCAATTTAAATCTTGTGTAAGCTGGTCTGATATCTTCAGTTTCGTTTCATGTCGGAACATAAGATGTAAGCACTTCCTATTTCCTTCTGTACCATAAACTGTGACACTGAATGCATCATATTCACTTAGAAAAAAACTGATATACCATTAGGGGTTCCACCACAAAATTCTATGCCATTTCATTTATTTTTAATCTTCTTTCCAGGTATTTATTTACTTATTTAAGTGTATGTGAACTTACAAATATGCATGTGTGTATATGTGTACATGTATATATGTGAGTATATTATGTCTGGCTGTATATACATTTAACGAAGCTCCAGTACTTGGGGTGGGAGGGCAGTTGGGTAGGAACTGGATACAACAGTTTCATGTTCAAGTTGTATGTTTCTCGCGGGACATTTGAAAATTTAAAATAAAAAAGACCTTGATAAAAAAAAACAAAAAAAAAAAACTGTGACATTGAGAAATAAAGTAATTTGAGCTGATCAATGCCAATATTATTATTCACTGTGTGATTTACGGCAAATGAGTATTGATTTGCCAAGTTTCACACTGTATATCTCTGTTTGCTAGCGTTTTTATTTCTGGTTGTGAATGAAAACTCGGGCACTCGTGGGAAGCATACATTTGCATGTTTCAAGTCTTTAAAATTATACCTGCTGTTGGCACTGTTCAGCTTGGCGGCTCCTCTCCTGAGACACAATCTTCTCCTCTACCAAAGCTGCTTCATAATCAGCCAGCTGCAGCTCCAACTGAGCGACAGACGCCTGCAATCACAATTAAAAAAAACAAAACAAATCCAGAGAATGACAACGACTTCCTATTTTTTTAATGAGATGGTGGTGTGAAAAAATAAGGCTCCAATAAGAATTCACCTTAACCTTATCCTTCACAGTTATTTACAAAATGATGCCTGGGCTGAAACTTTATGGACGACATATTTTATGCATGCGACTCTCACACACACAAGCTGTTTGACAACTTGTACCTTGAGTGTTGCATTATTGACGCTGAGGTCTCCGTTTTCAGCGATGAGTTTTTCGACTTGTCGCATCACAGTTTCATTTGCCGTATTGAGCTCATCCCTCTCCTTCTGCAGTCTCACTGTCAACTCTGTAATTTGACTTTTGAGATACACCGGTCACATTTATAAGATGGAACTGTGTGTTATTGCTCTCATTTTTCCATTTTCACTGTGGAGGGATGAACAGAGAAATGACTGACCTTTTCAATAGCTCTATGTGAGCAACAAGTTTGTCTTTCTCATCTGTCATTTGTTCTTTCTGCCGCCTCCTGGAGTCTTTTTCCAGACGAGCATTGGCAAGCTCTACATCCTATATACAAAGCAGAGCAAAATATTTGGAATTTACTATCTATTCATCATGAGGCATCAATGCTTCAAACAAATACACACTTTTGTATCATACCTTTTCTTTCAACTGTGCGTAGCATTTTTCAATAGCAGCTTCAAATCGCTCCACTCTCAGTTTCTGTGCACGAGTGGCTTTCTTTAGAGATTCTTTATCCTGAGCTGCCTTTTCACTCAGAGAAATCAGTGACTTTTTCAGATCATCAGTCTCCATCTTTTGTTCAGTCAAGGTTCTCTCCAGAGTCTGTAAGACCACAGACCCAAAACAGAACAGATTAATGCAACACACTTATTAAATCAATTTATGTAAAGGGGTATGAGGTTGATGAAGTCGTTTGTACCCGTAGTTGTACAGTCAGACGGTTGTTCTCAGCTTCTTTGTTTCGGAGCTGCCCCTGCAGGTGAGCCCGGGTCGCCTCCACAGACTTGGTCATGTGAACTGCACTTTTTATGTTTTCCTGTGATAATTAGTATGATCAGACTCTGTCAAAGCACAGACTGTTCCATCTGTAACGTCACTGATGCTGACAATTGTGCTGTGCTGACCTGCTCTTCTTTGCGAAGATCCATCATTTCCTCAACTCTTTGTTCCATCTCATTTAAATCTCTTTTTAAAAGCTTCACAACACACACACAAATACACAAACTGTCACGGAATGGAAAAAAGCTTTGCATTTTCAAAATGCACTTTTAAAGCTTCTTAGAGGTCCTACAGTACATGATTTAATGCATCATCCGGAGTTATCACAGCAGTTTGAACGCAGATTAACATTTCTATCAGTTACATTTTCAACAATACTTGGTTTTTGGTTTGACTTTTCACTAAAGGTCTTTTCTGTGCTTTACTATAGAAATGTTGAAGTCTTATCTCACCTCATTTTCACTTTCAGCCTGTTTAATCCTCCTCAGCAAAGTGTCAATCTGTTTGTCTGCATGAAGTTGATCAGCCTAAAGCATATGGTGTTAGTTATGCAGAGTCATAGTCTGAAACATAAGTATACAACATCCATGTGATTAAAAAAAAAAAAAAATACATATATAGGCTAGAAAGAATTGCAGCCAACCTCTGCTTCTTGGAGCTGTTTCAGTTTCATCCGGACAGACTTATTTATTCGCTTAAAATCCTCCAATTTCTCAAGCAAAAGCCCTCTCTGTCTGGCAATTCTGCGCTTATCTGTAGCAGACTGTCTTGAATCCTGGATCACAAGGAAAAAGTAATCAGAATGTCAAAACTTACGATGCAGTGAGGTATTAGGTGCCCTACGCCTTTAAACTTCACTTGTTTTATTAAAAAAAATATAACATACAGCAAATTCATCTTCCATGGCATCTTTAAAAGCTACAAGCTGTATGGCTGCAGAGTTGGCAGCGGCTTCAGCATCCATCAAAATTTTCAGGAGAGGGCTGTTTCCCCTGGCATGGGCTCCATAACTAAATGGAATCAGGAAGGGGAAAATGCTCTGAGTTCAGGTAGGCTTTGGATATCAATCAAGCCCTCCATATTGAAATACTCATGTATGACAGAGCCTCACCCACTGGTGTCACCCTCTGGGGATCTTCCGTGGATGCGCGTGGGTGCTCTGCTCCCTCTGCCAGGCTCGTGGGAAGTTACATCCTCCCCGGTGGAGCTGAAACCAAGGGTGGGACTTTGGACTTCATCCTCTGGAGACATACCTCTGTTTACAGCCAGCACAAGCAGCACTTATTAGTTACCGAGTCTACTATACAATAACCTTTAACCCTTTCATGCATGAATTATGAGAACTTTAATGAAGATATTTTTTTCCTGAGTGTTTTTATTCCTCTTTAGGCATTAAAAAACAATTCAATTTAAAAAAAAAAAAAAAAATGTATGAGCTTATTTTTCATTGAGTTGCAAAAATGTTCACTCAGCTGGACACCATGTGTTTAATTTTTGAAGCAAAGAAACATGGATTTATTGATATTACTGTGTGAAAACATTTTTAATGCTGCTAATCTGATGTTTTGCGCGGTGGCCCAGAGGTGCAACAGCCCAAAAAAATTATCCACTACAAGAAAAAAAGAGAACGACCCAAAAAAATTATCCACTATAAGAAAAAAGAGAACAGCCCAAAAAATTATCCACTATAAGAAAAAAAAAGAGAACAGCCCCCCAAAATTATCCACTATAAGAAAAGAAGAGAACCCAAAAAAATTATCCACTATAAGAAAAGAAGAGAACAACCCAAAAAAATTATTCACTATGAGAAAAAAACAGAGAACAGCCCAAAAAATTTTCCACTATAAGAAAAAATAAAAACATCATCCACCTTTTCAATTACGGGGACACTGTTTACCTGAAAGGTCTCTTGCTTTAAAATTAAGGCCACCAGAAAAAATAAAAGCATAGGCTGAAAATTTTTAAAGCCTTGAGCTAATGTGGCTAATGCTAACGAAGTAACCCACCAGAAGAGGAGGCCAGTGCGCTAAAAATAAAGTTATTCTAAAAA
Source organism: Sphaeramia orbicularis (assembly GCF_902148855.1). NCBI lineage: Eukaryota > Metazoa > Chordata > Actinopteri > Kurtiformes > Apogonidae > Sphaeramia > Sphaeramia orbicularis. The sequence goes on from NC_043973.1 coordinate 29,040,592, forward strand.
TATATAGTGGATAATTTTTTGCGTTTTCTTTTTTTTTCTTATAGTGGATAATTTTTTGGGCTGTTGTCTTTTTTTCTTGTAGTGGATAACTTTTTGGGGCTAGTGGATAATTTTTTGGGCTGTTGTCTTTTTTTTCTTATAGTGGATAATTTTTTGGGCTGGTGGATACTTTTTTGGATTGTTGTCTTTTTTTCTTATAATGGATAATTTTTTGAGCTGTTGTCTGTTTTTCTTATAGTGGATATTTTTTTGGGCTGTTGTCTTTTTTTTTTTTCTTATAGTGGATAATTTTTTGGGCTGTTGCACCTCTGGGCCACCGTAGTTTTGTCACATTTTAACATATTCTAATACTAGTTATTACTCACTTCATGGAGATAATATGCAAAAAAAAAAAAAAAAAAAAAAAAAAAGCTGTTAATTATAGTCTAATAACGATATCAAGCTTTTTTTTTTTTTTTTTACACTTAAACATATCACTGCAGATTAGGTTTATAAAGAACAACAAATTTACAATAATACTATGAATTGCAGTGTATAGGGTGATGCCTAAGTGTCCACTGTGTTGGCTGATACGGAACTAAAACACCAAAATTAAAAAAATACAAGAGAACAGCTGTAGAATAGCTGTCCACTGTAGTGACCACTATGCATGAAAGGGTTAAATTATACATTAAAAAAAAAGTATGAATGTATAACTCTGTACATTTGCGTCAACTAGTAGGAGACGAAGCTGTCAATCAAACGTCGTAAACCTAGCAACAGACACTACAAGGGACAAGGTTAAGGCATAATTTAGCTGTAAGCTACGTCAAAGACAGAAAACACTTCACCAATTCTACCAAAGCGACTACACCGACATCCATCTTAAAGTTGCTTATATAAAAGCTTAGTTAGCACATATAAAACTATACCTGTGAGAACTGAAATAATATTTACACCTTCACCTCACATCGGTTACGGACCAGACGCTACTCCAAACTGAAGAGCCCCCTCTTAAAAGCCGGAACAGGATTGGTTAGTTTTCTTCTAATGCCTTAACGGAATTGGTTAGTCATGCGGTACCGTCATATTTACTCATTGCTGATTTGTTAATTTAAGAAAAGTGGGCGGAAATTATTTTTGATAAACGTTTATTCCAACCAATAATATGGAGAGACAGAATGAAACCATAGAAACGAAGAGGAAGTTTACCGTCAGCTTCAGACACCATGTTAAGAAAAAGTGATGTTATTGATTGAAAGGCTTCATCATTCAGAACATACACACTGCGAAACTATAAACGCGTAGAAATATAAACTGTTTAGGTCAACCGGTTTTCTGAGGATAGCTGTTAGCGCTGCCAGTGCTGCCCTGAAGTTAGCAAAACAGCTAGCGTCGGGAAGATATGCTCAAAGTAAAAATACTCTTCATCGGCCCTAATGAGGTGAGTAAATTCCATGCTATCGGTTCATTTTAGTCTAAATTAATGATCGGTGTTGATTAGTCCCGTCAGACAATTGTTGTTGTTTTTTTTCGGTGTAAAGCATACAGAGCTAATAGTCCATCTATGCTTAGCACCAGCTTGGTTGCATGTGTCTTTTTACTTCGGGAATGTGCAGTGAGAAATATAATAACACAACTAATAAATGAACACCCTGAATGAATGATAAATGAACATGGTCCTGCCTATTTACTGTATGTAATTATAGCTCTGATGTGTTTAATTTTATACCAATGCCAATAGTCTTCAGTTGTCCATGTGTCTTTCAGAGTGGTAAAACGGTTCTTGCCAATTTTCTCTCGGACACAACAGAAAATGTGGGAGGTGAATACAGACCAACTCAAGGAGCCAGGTAAACTACATCTTTAAATTCATCGCTCTCCCCTCGGTACAGTTAATATGTCATATCAAAAGATGATTAGAGATGACACAATAAAAGAACCTAAACTGAGCATGCAATTCAATGGTAATCTTGAGATCTGCCATTTATTACAGTTACAAAAACTAAATGCTAATGTTCCCTACTGTTGAAGGATCCTAGAGTTTGAATCACAAGCTGATGGCCATGGTGACAACAAGACATGTGAAGTTGAACTTTGGGACTGTTCAGGGGATTTCAAGTGAGTTAAATAAAATTTTATCAATGGACAATGATGTGATATTTAAAAAAAAATATGCTTGTATTTATAGTAGTTTCTTTTTCTACAGATTTGAGTCATGCTGGCCAGCACTTATGAAGGATGCCAGTGGTGTGGTGATCATTTTTAATCCAGACCTTCCAAGTCACCTGAAGGAAATAGAGACATGGCATTCAATGTTCATCTCCTCTCAGGGTTTGCAGGACAGCCAGTGTCTACTTATGGCTCACCACAAGCCCGGCAGTGGAGATGAAGTGGGCCAGCTGCCTTTAGGTAATGTCACTGCAGGCCACTTGAAACTGCTGAATGAGTTCTGTTTACTGTTTCTGAGCTAACATGTTTTTCCCTATTCAGCTACACATCTGAACAGACTCCCACTAATTCAGTCCAACCTGGAGGAGGAACCAGAGGATGTGAGAGTGGCTTTCTGCAGATACCTTGGAAATGTTCTACATACAATGTCAGAAAGTCGAGAGCGAGAGGAGATGTCCATTATTACATAGATAACAGTAAATCCTGGATTTAGTGCGGCCTAAATACTATTTATAATTCCTTAACTTTTTGACAGTTGTGCCTGGAATGTTAGAGAAATATTACTTAAATGTTTTCCTGCATATTTTTGAATTACTTGTTTGTATAAGTGTTTTGTTATATAAGAAAAATGTGTCAATAAATACAAGACAAATGATATTTCTCAAAATAGACATTCATTTTAAATTTTATTTATTTATTTGACAAATTAGTGCAGAATGTTAAGACTGTGTTGATCATTAGTGCAATCGGAACAAGACCGGTTCAAAAATTAAACATCATATCCAATCAGACCCCCTTTGCCTATGCATTCTCCAATGAAGAACCACATCAACACCTCAGTGGTCACCAATCCATTCCTTAGGGCATCCTACAAACAAAGAAAAAGAATAAAGCTTTAAACCCAAGCATGTGCTGTGGCATCACTTATACTAATGCAGTGCTTTAAGTAATGTCACAATAAATGTTAATGTTGGCAAGATTTTTGTATTATTGATGGGAATTGAACTGTAGTGTAAACCTTTTCCAGGCACATCCCAGAAATTCTCAATGTGGTTCAGGTCTGAACTCTGGTGGCCAGTCTATGTGTGAAAATGATGTCTGATACTCCCTGAACCACTGTTTCACAGTTTGACCCTGATAAATCTTGGTATTTTTATCTTGTCTGTGCCATCAGGAAAGAAAAAAAAAATCACTAATGTTTAACCCTGGTCATTCAGTATATTCAGGTTCAGCTGACCCTATTTTTGGACACATAATATTTCTGAAGCTAAACCTGACCAACTGAAACAACCCCAGATCATAACACTGCCACCACAGGCTTATGCTGTAAGCACTGGGCATGATGAGTAATCACTATATCGTCCTTTCTTCTCACCCTGATGGAGCAGGGTCAGTCTGGACTCCTCAGACCACATGACCTTTGTCCATTGAACCACAGTCCTAGTTTGATGCTCTCTATCAAACTAACTAACTAGTAATGAATGGAAATGAGAAGCTCCTTGTATAACATGATAGAGCTGAAACATATCTGTCACTGCAGTAATAATTCAATGGCAGTTATCTGAAATATTTGTTGAGGTAAACTGGGGTGGTGTCTGTGTGTGTAGACCCACCTTGACAGTGGTTTGTCCCACACGTCCTGTCTGGTAGCTCTTTATGAGGCCCTGGGCGGCCTCTATGGCTTTGGGGATCTCAGCAGGTGATGGAGGGACCAGCTCCACTCGGGCGTAGTGCCAGAAGGTCGCCAGACGTGGTTTAGAGTATGTGACAGCGGCTACGAATTAAATAAACAGACTAATTAAAGAATAAGCAAGGAGGCAGTAAAAATCCCAGAGTGTCACCTTGAAAACAAAGTGGAGCCAGCGGCTGATTGTGAAGCGTTGACACCTGTTGCGCATGCGCATAGGTCACATTGAAGGTGCATTGGTGCTAACAAGCTGATACAAAACAAATAAAACTACTTAGCTTATGTCAACTTTTACTCCACTGTTTGGTTATAATTAAGGGTTAAATGGTGAATAAACTTACCGCCAACTAAAGTCGGTACTTTGGCGATGAGTTTTTGCACGGCTTGAGCCATAGTGAACCAGGATACGACCCAGTACAAGCTAACTGCAGGTAAGAGGAAGAGAACGGAGTAAGATTAGACTTCCGGGTTATTATTTTCAGAGTAAAGGATGCAGAGAAACTACCGAAGTTAGTGATTTCTTTTTTAAAATAAAAGCTTGAATGAAAAACAACAACAACAACAACAACAACAACAACAAAAAAGGGAAAAACTTATCTACAAGCAGTATGAATAATGTATGAATAATGCCCAATATTAAAAAAAAAAAAAAAAGTTCTTTTTGTCCTCTCCTGATGTATTTGCCCCAGAAACATATTTCAGAGAACCAGTCAAAAGAGTTGTGGTTGCACATGACCTGATCTTCTAAGTCCTCTGAATCTAAATGAAACACATGGAGGATTTACAAGTAGAAGTTTGGAAAAGGCTGTACAAAAAAGCTCAGGGTCTGACAGCTAACGCACATTTAAAACTTCTGCGGTGTAAATGGTTGGTAAGGGTTTATCTTACACCTGAGAAACTCAGTAAATTTAACCCCAGTATTTCAGATATATGTAGCAGGTGTGGAAAAAAGGGGCATTCATTAACTGTATTTGGAAATGTTCAAGCATTAATTGAATCTTGTTCAATTAAAACGGAGGCTCGCACAACCACCTGACAGTGGCAGCTGGAACGGACACGACGCGGAAACGGCAGGAGCTCCCTTCCCTCTATGCCTCGATGCATATTCCTCCAGCCATTTCCGTGTTTCAGACGTTTCTGCGTTGTGTTTGTTTCCATATAATATATGATTGGGCTGCCGCTGCAGATGGCTGCACGAACTTCCCTTTCCCACAATGCACGTTGCAACAAAATTCCGAAGATGCCCGAGTTCCCTCCCGGCTCTGTTTGTAAACATATGGTCTGTTTATGGTGGATGGCACTTCGAAATTGTTCACTGTAATGCAAGAGATTCAGGTGAGTAATCACAGAAAGACTTACAGATTCATGATACTTAGGCTATGACTGAGGTTTTACAGATTTGATGAAAAATTGGTCACGAAAGTCTCCCGCACCTTTAACTAAATTTGCTGTAAAATGATCAAGGCTGTTTTATGTATTTAGGCCTATTAATTCATTTATTTATTCATTTCAATATAATCGTCTTTTAAACCCCCAGGGCAAGAAAGAGTGGATCATTCCTCCCCAAAGCCATCAGACTCTATAACAGTTCACAGTGACACCCCCCCATCACACCATGTACATGTGCAACCATGGTGTATACAGTAAATGTATATAATATTACATTTTTTGTTCCAATTCTTTATTTATATAATATATAATATCTTACTTTTCTCTTTATATTTTCTTTTTTTTTTTTTTTTTTTACTTGTTTGTGGTTTTGATACCTGTCTTTTTTCTGCACTTGCTTGTTGTATGTTAAACTGTGAAATTTCCTCACGGTGGGATAAATAAAGTCTTATCTTATCTTATCTTATCTTATCTTATCTTATCTTATCTAAACAACATACATATTACTGAGAAAAAAAAAAAAAACAGTTATGGGAATTAAATCTGATTGAACACAAGTGACAGTGATTCACAGTCATTTGTTTCTATGGAAAAGTGAATGAAAGAGCAGGAGGTAAAGTGTGTCTCTCTCGTCTATACAGTATCTGTACAGTCTGAGCTGTTGTGTGTGTGTGTGTGTGTGTGCACGTGTGTGTGTGAGTGTGTGTGCACGTGCATGCTCACTTAGTGTGTAGCCGCACATGTATGACTAAAGCATTAATTTCTGTCCTGTTAGTCACCCTATAGCCCACATAACCCAAACTACCATGCCAATGGTTAGACCTGCATTCTTTTTAAACAAACACCTAATCATTGTGACCATTTGTTTGATTGATTATTTTTAATATATTACATATCGTTGTTCACCTGCAGGATATGAACAGGTTCTGCCAGAATGAATAACTCTGAGTGCTGCAAAGCAATATTTAGCTCTTTTTTTTTCTTCATATATTTACATGACTACGGAGCTGAAACAATAACAGGACTGAGACTAGTGTACTGGGCATCTGTGCTCTGTAGGCCATGTGTGGAACAATTAGATCTTCCAGATATTAATCACTAGAGGGTGCTCTGTAATAGCTGACATTTCCAAACAGAATTGAAGATTGAACAGGTCTGGGGGATAAAACTCAGCCAGAAATGGATTATTAGAACAGTGTTTTACAAATGTATCTTGGTTTCCTCATGACATGGTCATTGTTCTCTTTTGTCATCACATATTTTCACACACAATTTCTAAAAATCACCTGTCAACTGGAATTTCAGGGAAATGCCATAAAAGAAAAACAATGACTTCTAAAGGCATTGTGAGTTAATAGTGTGAAATAGCTACAAAAGTGTCACCTTGGATTCCATTGTGTAGTGTGACAAACCTTCAGGGTATTGTGTGAAGTATATGCTACAGGTACAGTATGTATTTCTGCCTGTCAGTGCTGTTGGTGTCTTTAAGCACAGAACAAAACACATCCACATACGTTGATGAGCAGAAAACATAGAATAGAATAAACAGAAAATATCAAAATCTGAGACTAAAACAAATAAAAGCAGCACATGCAGGACTTTAATGGTGAAAGATTCATTTAGTTTAACCCAGAATGACTCTGAACATCTCTGCCAATGCAGTTGGGGCAGTTTCTCCAGGTAGAGTTAGCATCGTGCTTGAACAAATGGGCAGTTGGTCCGGTAGTGACAAGCAGCAGAACCAACCCATAAAGATGGAAGATGATAAACAGCACGTTGGTCCTCTGGATAAAAATTTGAGTACAAAAAACCCCCAAGACAGAACAGTCGACCTACATAAAGTATTATGCATACTCTGCAGGACAGAGTTTTCTTCTGACTGAAGCACTTCCAGCTTTGTCCTAGGCGGCCCGCTGGATTCCATCGAGGAGGTGGTGGGTAGACAGATGTTGGCAAAGCTGATGTCCATCATGGATAACCCCTCCCACCCCATGCACCACACTGTAGAGGCCCTGAGCAGCGCCTTCAGAACCAGACTTTTACATCCCCTGTGCAAGAAGGAGCGCTTCCACAGGTCATTCCTCCACACATCCATCAGACAGTATAACAGTACACAGTAACCTTCCACCACTCCCATATCACATCATGTATATGTGCAATAACAATCTAAATATGTAAATATCGTTGAATTTTATACTTAAATTTTTATACTTTATGAACGTTTATCTCCTACCTGCTTTTCTTTTGCACTGGTATGTTGCATATTGCTGCTATATACTGTTAAATTTCCCCATGGGGAGATCAATAAAGTCTTATCTTATCTTACCTTATCTTTTCTTTTCTTTTCTTATTACCTCCGCCAAGGAGGTAATGTTTTTGCTGGCATTGGTTTGTCTGTCTGTCTGTCTGTTTGTCTGTCTGTCTGTCTGTCTGTCTGTGTGCAAGATAACTCAAAAACCTATGGACAGATTTGGATGAAATTTTCAGGAACTGTTGATACTGGCACAAGGAACAAATGATTACATTTTGGTGGTCATTGGGGGTGGGGGGGGCCACTGATCTGCCTCGGCGGAGGTCTGTGCTCCACGAGTGCTTTTCTAGAAAAGACAGCCCAGACCTCCGTCAAGGCAGAACAGTGCCCCCCCACCTCCACCCCCACCCCCAATCACCACCAAAATTTAATCATTTGTTCCTTGTGCCAGTATCAACATCTCCTGAAATTTTCATCCAAATCCAGGGCACTGATCTGCCTTGGCGGAGGTCTGCGCTCTCCGAGTGCTTCTAGTCTTAAAATATTACATTAACACGAAGCATTTGTTAGTCAGGGATTCTGCTAGCTTGCAAACAACACTTTACATGCATATATATTCCCTTCTTTCTTGAGTCTGTTTGCTCATGCAAAATGAAATGTGATTAATATAGATTAAAAATGAATGATATTTAATTGTGATTTATTGAAATTAATCCACAGCAAATCTGTGATTAATCTGATTAAAAATTTCAATTGCTTGACAGCACTATTTCCTTGATTTAGAAAAAGAACAAGAAATTGGAGGAAGGGTGAAATTCAGGAACCCAACAGGTCCATAGAATGAGACAGATGAACTGTGAGTCATAGAAACAGATGCGAGTGGACAGAACGAAACATAGTCAGACAGGAACAGGAGGCTGTGGTGACCGGCTAAATCTTGCCTTTCATGGTCTAAATACAGCTTGTATATGCAGATGAGATTAAAACAAATGACATCACTAACCTCAGATTTCAACACATGCACACACAGACACATACGCACACGTTTAGTGAAAGAACACACCAGCAAAAGGCCAGCATTTACAGTTTGCACTGCAGAGGAAGACAGATAAGGACATCACTCAGCTCTTTGAGTATGTGTCTGTAGGGATGTGTCATACTGATACTGAGGTGATGAAGTCATTTGTTTTCATCATACGTTGCTATTTCAACATTTGAGACACCAAAGAGATTATTTCACTGCATGCCTTGTTCTTACTTTCTAATCATCTTTATCCTTATCTGTCTTTCTCCTTTTCCTCTGACGGCTCTAAACGCTGTCTGTTTTTCCTATCTCGGGCTCTATACAGATCTCATCCGACCCTTATCTCCTACCCTGACTGTGTAGATTATCTTTCTGAAATAGACTACGGTTCTCAACATGCATAAAAATTTCTCTTAGACGTGCTGTGATTGGATTTCGCCTCCACGCTTAAAGACATCATACAGCAGGAGAAAATGGAATGTATTTGCAAAATGAGACTCCATCCATCCACTTTTTCAAATGCAAAATGAGCAAAAAGTAAGAAAAATCTGAGCGAGTCAGGGATAGAGAAAAGAGTATCATATATTGATGCAGATTTTGACGTCTGTTGTTTTTTTTTTTTATGTTGTTTTCATAGATTTTGTTTATTCGTGATGTCATGCCGTCTGCTGGCCTGTAAATGTATGCTTTTATGAAGCTGTCATTAACTTACATAAAGAATTTGCATAAACTCTGAGTGACTTCTTGTAATTACTTTCCTTTTTGGTGTGAGCAATTGGTTGTTTTAATGTCATCCATTTACATACTGGTGAAATAAAACTTGTATGTGTTTTTATTCAGCGGTACATTTTCTTCTCAGTTGCTTGAAAGAATGGGTTTGTTTTTGTCTAGTATTGAATACAAATTGCTAGAAAACACGCTTGGCTTCACCTTGACTTCTGCTCTGTTCTCAGCATTGGATGAGACCGCTCCTTTCGAGAAAATGTGTTATTGTAGTTGAACTGTGATGAACTTTGGCATTGAATGATGAAATCAAATGCATGTTCGCGAAATAACATTTTCTACTTCAGTGACATCCATGAGCTGGAACAAAAATACAAGCTACCGTTTCAAGACACCAGCATACTGAACCAAAGAAGAACATGCAAAGGTCAACACTACACCACAGAATGACAAAATTTAATGTATCAAAACCCACTCAGGTCAAAGAGTGCAGCTGTAATTTTTCTGCTCTTTTTGCAAATTGTACTTTGCACAATGGAACCAATTACAGAGCCTTAAATTGCCTCCAACAGCTTTGTGTTTATTTCATCTCTTATTCTGGCTGACTAAGAGAGCACTCAGACAGAGATTTCCAAATTCTAGAAATACTCACATATCCCTTTAATCTGATTAAATCCAAACCAGATATAAAACATCTTCAGTTTCAAATTATTGGGCTCTTCTATCATATCTGGCAAGAATCTACTTTAACCCATGAAGACCCAAACATCCACTGGTGACCAAAATCATTTACTGATATAAAAAATGAAATACATGTTAATCCGCTAATCCTATCAATACAAGTAAATAATTGGTGTAAAATACAGTTTGTCATCTTTTCATGGTCATCAGATATGACCCATTTGGATGTTCAGAGTAGGGGTGTAAGAAAATATTGGTTCTACAATATATCGCGATATGTCGTTTCACAATACTGTATCGATATTACAAAGTACTGTATCAATATTTTTAGGTATTTATTCAGATGAAGATTTTGTGAAGGTTCATTTTTGTTTTTTAGTTTTTCTTTTTTCTTTATATTTTCTTTATTATTATTTAATTTAGTAAATGATGTGAGTTCCTTTGTTGGGATTGAACTAAAATACTGTTCTGATGTTAGTTCTGAACTAATAGAATATGAACATTTGAACAGGATCTTAAACTGTAATGTCTGTAAAACAGAATTTCAGTTTGAACACAGGAACATTTTGTGATATAGCATTAGATCTTGTTGGGATCAAATAAAAATGTGTTTAGTATTTGTGCATATTTCTGCTGTAATTCAGTTTTTCAAGAAGATAGTCATTTTTGAAAAGAAACAAAAAATTGCCTTTTTAACAGTATCATGATATATCGTGATATATCGTATTGTGATCCTAGTATTGGGATTTGTATTGTATTGCCTGATTCTTGCTGATTCACAGCCCTAGTTCAGAGGCTCCGTAGTGAACGTGGAAACACTGTCATCTTCTACAGCATTGATTTACCAGTAAAACCCATGGAGTTGAATCAACGACAGTTTTTATGTTCAGTTAATGATATATTTGAGTGAAAAAGTCACTTTTTCCTCCATTTTCTCTGTTTTTGATATAATAGCATTCAACTTTAATTTTAGCTTTCATGGACATCAATGATGATCTGTAAATTAAATATAAGAAAATACTTGATTTTCACATAAGAATGCAAAATACTGAGCATAATGTTATAAAATTTATTGAATGAATGAATGTTTTTTATTATTATGTCTTGCATAAAGAACATGCCCAGCCCTTACATGGGCTTATAAGACACCAAAAATACAAACCAAAAATTAAATACTAGACAATAGGCACAATGGATATGAACAAAACAAAGTACTGACCTATTTAAACAAACACATCTGCCGCTTTTTCCAGGTTTTACAAACAAATAATGCTAATTTATTTACATTTGAACTAAACAACCATTTCATCTTGTCACCATCAGTGGTCCAGAACATATCAGGATTTCGGATAAACATGTCATCAAACAAAGAGGCTCTAAGTTCATTAAACTGTGTTAAATAACTTAAGAAAAGTTAAAAATAGAGAAAAAAAAAATCATTTGGGAACTGCCACAAAAGTAGCACGGGATCTTAATTTGGTTAAAATAGGAATTCTGATGTGAAAGAATAGCATGAAACCCCTGGAATTTGCCGTAATGCATCTTTAACTGACCCGTTTTGATCACATTAAAGTACTCATTTGTGACGCGCAGCAGTAAATCTAAACTGTGGAAATGTGTGAGTCTACTGTAATTATCTAAATTTAAGAACTCCTGCTGGGTTGAGGCTTTGAGGCTGTGACAAATAAGCCTGACGCACACTTTTAAATTATTTATTTTCATATTGAACACAGACTGAAGTGAAGTCACACACACATTCTCATACGTACAGTAGATGCAGATGCTGCTGCGGTTTCTCTCAGAAAGGGAAGATGATCTCCTGTCACGCAAATTGGCTTCTCCTTTGTTTACCGACTGGCAACATTACAGTTACGCATTTACTGCTTTAGGTGCAACATGCAGATAATACACTTAGTTCATGAATTTACATACAAAATGCAACATGATGATCCCTCCGGTGTGGATATAGATTACTTTACATTTGTGTAACAAATACTGCCTATTGTGCATATAGATAGCATCAATCTACATTGAGCAACACTGCTGTGGGAGTGGGTATACAGTGTGTTCCAGCGGAAATGTGGTTATTATGTAAGAGTACACTTTGTGCAGATGCAGGTGTATTCGTAATAGGTCTGTACAGTTAATATTTGGCTTTTGTGCACAGGTACAAGAGAAAGATGGAGAAAAAAAAAGGGAACACATTTAATTGCAGTGTTTGCCAATGGAAATACTACATGTGCAATTACTTTTACCAGCAACAATGTCCTAAAAACAGTCGAAGTTGTCATAAAACACATTCTTTGTTTAAGACCTCATGTGTTGCTTCTTGTGCTTCTCATTAACTGTGCTCATACTGCCAGAGGTGACAAATAATAAACATGTTTTTCTGGAAAACAGGTAGCACCAGGTAGCATTTGTACTTGAGTGGTTGACACATGCCTTGTATATGATTTTCTTCAACCACTTACTGATTTTAAACAAGAAAATCTATGTGATGTGATCTATGAGGTTGAACCGTGACATTCAAGCCACTGGAAATTATTATCCAGAATGTGTTGTAATGTTTTATCACCACCTCTGCAGCAGATGTGACAGTAGTAAATGGTTTTTCATCAAAAAAAACAGATACATATACACATGAGAGCAACTCACTTCCAGTAATTTCACATTTTCTTTTCTGAATCCCATTATATCAATATTTATTGTTCTGAGTTATTTTCCCTATTGAGGGACGCTCCTCTCGCTCTGACGTAAGAGAGACTACACACAGTCGAGTCAAAGGATTATTGAAATGCACAACATGAGTTAAAACGACACCCAGAGGAGTCTTCTTGGAACCTCGTGAAGTAAAATGTAGAGAATACAACTGGAAAAACTCTGCTCCTGTGATCTTTTAGTAACACTAAACCAACAGAAGCAGATTTCCTCCATGACAAGCT